>NC_056746.1:895967150-896267150 GCF_019279795.1 Protopterus annectens
GTCGATGTAGTCAGGTAGATCCGGTCGAGACCATATGATCGAGTTTTCAGAAACACAAAATTCCAAAGTTAAATTAAAAAAAAAAGAAAAAAGTTAAACACATCGTTTCTGCAGGGGGGGGAAGCTCCCCACACCCCCCTACTTAAATATACCAACTCTGAGATTGCGCTACAGTGGGGAAAAGGGAAATGTCCCATTCCGCACTGTATGCAGAAGTGCAGAATGGGAGATTTCCCATTTCCTTGCTATAGTGCTATTACGGAGATGGTATATTTAAGTAGGGAGGGTGCAGGGGAGCTTTCCCCCCTGCAGAAATGATGTGTTTGACATAAGAAATTATGTGTTTGACTTTTTTCTTTTTTTTTTTCTTTTAACTTTGGAATTTCGAGTTTCTGAAAACTTGATCATATGGTCTCGACCATGTGACGTTCGGGTTTTCAGTAACTCGACATTCTAAAGTGAAACTATATATATATATATATATATATATATATATATATATATATATATATATATATATATATATATACTATTATCCCTGGGGTCTGAGGGGTGCAGGGGAGCTTGTGATTTTTTTTCAGTTTCTATTCATTGTGGTCTTTCAAAACAAATATATGGGCACTACTAAAAACTGCATGGCAATACAGTTTAAGTACAATCTATTTTATTGAAAATGTTATCAAAAGGGCAGTTAATTTCACTGAAAAGTACTTTCTGAACAAAACTTACAGGGTTAACTTATGCAAGTTCTATTCAACTTGCTAGAAAATGTTGTAAAAGAACCAGTACTTTTCAGTGAAAGTAACTGTACATGTAAGAAAGTGGCTCTGACTTGAGAGAGGTGGTAACAATGTCACTCTGACCCTGTATAAAATGAGAAAAGGGGCCGATGATGATGATGAATAAAACTGACTGAGCTTCTGTAATATACTTATGACTCGCTTTGATTTGTCAACAGACCTACAGTAAGGAAGCATAACACTGTCTAATAATACCAAAAGGAACCTAATATTTTATGTACTCTTAAAACTCCACAGTTTCTTGTTAATAATGTGCTTTGTTAGTGATTATTCTTAATTTTTCAAGATAATATATCCAATTAAGTTTCAGTCTTAAGAAATCAGGTCACCTAGTAATGTCCTAAATAACCACTAACCGAGCTCTTCTCAAACATCAGCTGTCATCCCAGGACCTTCAGAAGCCAAATGAAAGGGTAGTTTAGCCGAGTAGCTGGTTCTCTTCTCCAAAGAACATAAAATTAACTTATTTTTTTTATCATCAATACTGTATATACAAAGCATGGGTTATGAAAGCTCTGTGTCTACTATCTGTCATTTATGCTCACTCCTAACACAAGAAGTCTGTAACACATTCTTATTAATAAAACATCTAATGCCAAACCATTCCTTGTGTAAAGGGATAAACCTCTTACTACTTCACAGATGAGGGAGGATAGGAATGAGTGGTCAATGTCTGCGCACCCATCCTGGGGAGAGGAAGGCATCTGTCACTTGCAACATGGGTGACAGCAAGCAAGAGCAAGAGGTTTATGACCAGTGCAGCCCAAATATATAAAGCCCATTCTGCTGTGAGCAAGTGCAATGTGAGGGGAGGGGTACCCTCAGAGACAGCTATGGATCTTAGAAGTGTCAACACAGGGGGAGGGGGTGCTCCACTGGCCAACCGATTCTTGCCACTAGAGTCTGAGCTCACTGGGGATCCCTGATCAGGAACTAGAGGCCTGCTGGAGAATCCCTGGCTCCAGCAATCGAGGATCAGAGGGCCCAGCTGGATGCAGGCAGAGAAGCCATCAGGCTTGGTCCTACAGTAGTACAAAACAATGTTATATTTATATCTAATGCCATCCAAGGTCTAGTGCCCTGAATTGTAACAGAAGATCTGGGTGATGGGGGAGTTATTCAGTACAGTTACAGTGAGTCAGCTAAAGGAGTGTGAATGGTAGTGAATCAAGACAGTGGAAAGTCTGGGTCCAGTGGCTGGCCAGCCATGCACTGCCCTGCTCTGTAACTGGTTTATATCTGAAAACACATATGCACCAGCAGACCAACACTTTATATGTTCTCCTTCAGTACTGGAAGCAAAAGCTGCTACTGGAAGGGTAAAAAGCTAGGAGTTAAACTGTATGTCTGTCAGATAATGGCTGGTCTGATCCCAAGTCCTGTCTTTTCCTTTGTTCCTTTCTGATTTGGAGATAAGCACAGGGTAATGAACGAATTAGTAGTTGGTGTGATGATTTCAGGGGATAGAGATAAAAAGACCAAGAAAAAATTATGCAGTGATCAACTTGTCTATCAAACATTAACTCATAGCACATTCACTCATTTTATGATACCCATTTTATCCTACTCATGAATGCAAGGAGCTGGAGCATATCTCAGTAAGCAGTGAGGAAAAAAGCAAATAAATATTTTTGTGCCTTTTTTGGGGTGAGGGGGGCATCATCCTACACCTAACCAGCAAGCCTTCCTCCTGATGTGCCAGTAACCCATTCATGTCCCCTAAATGCTAACAATGCGCTCCAGGGGTGGTAGCATCATCTGCTATGGAATTTGGGGGGGATCTAACTTGGCCTTGTTTTCTATGCAAACACCCAGTGCTGCTTCCAGGGTGGGCAGAGTCGGCACACAATTGGCAGTGCATAGAGCTGTCATTCTCTTCTGTAAGTGATACAAATCTACAGAATCACCCACCCCCAGAAGGCAAGCATCTCCACTGGTTCTTTAGTTTCCACCAAGGAGCTTGAACAGAGCACACATTCCTGGGTATCTGCCTGTCCCATCCCACCCTGAGAAATAATAGCAGGCTCTGACCATTTACCTTCCACTCTCTCAAGGCCAGTATTGCTAATCAACTCTGGGGTATCCAGGACCTAGTCAGAGCTACATTCCCCCACAGCACAGAGACAAAAGGCACAGAAACAGTTTTAGACAAGACGCCAGTCCATTGTCAGATGCAAGCGCAGACACAAAGGCATACAGGCATATGCATGCATAGCCTTCACACTCGCACTCATCCACAAACATACATACATACACACACACACACACACACACACACACACACACACACACACACACACACACACACACACACACACACACACACACACACACACACACACACACTCAAGCATTTAGATTTGCCAGTCACCCCACTGCATATCTTTCAATACTAGGTGGGACTGCAAAACCCATTAAATACCCATGTAGATGAAGGAAGAGTATACAGACTAGCAGGGAACTGTACCACAGAACCAAGCACTGTAAGGCATCATTGTTAACCACTGTAGCTGCTCTGAAACTATAAACTTGACAAATAGCAAGCATATTCATTTTTTCCCACTGCCAACTGTTAAAATAAGGTTATAATGACTTTTACCTTTACTAGGTGGTATAACTACTGATGAAATTATCTGACACACAATTCTGATCTTTATGTATCTGACATACAATTCTGAGTTTTATTTATGTCAAAACTCCAAACTAAATGTCTTAACACACAACTGTAATGTTTAAAACAATACTGTTGATGATGCTGATACTGTGTACTGCCCTGTCAGCCCCTGGGCAGTGGCTGAAAAAGGATCTGAAGGCCAGCCTACTTACACAATTAACAAACAAAAAAATATAACTTATTACAAAACATAACTTAATGGGAAATGTCAGTGAAATGACAGGTTACAAGTGGTATGCACTGTGCATATTACAGTGATACAGTTAGACAATGAAACACATTCAACTGTGCTAACATTCTACAAGCCCAGATTCATACTGTCAAGTAACTAGCGCTTTTGTTTCAGCTTGATACTGTTGCATGAAGCAAGAAATCAGAGTGTATTGTGTACTAAAGTACAGGCTGTACAAATGTAGACAATGCTAATTTCCTGTATTAAGTTCCATTAGGCAATGCATTTCAAATCCGGAAAGATCTGTATTCTATGTCTGCATGTTTTAATCTCTAGTCCAAACAAAAACTGTATCTTCTAGAACAGTGTAACATAAATGTTTTCAAATGTTACTTCACTCTGAGCTCCCAAACACAACCTTATTTCTCAAAGAAGAATTGTGACAACTGTCAACAAAAGAATCCAAATCCTCCCTCCATAAATGATCTGCAACAACCACATAATGTAGCAATTTATTTTTTAATTGTTACCCGCTGTCCACTCATTTATCGCTATGCCCACCACAAAACAATTTCCTTTGAAAAAAATGTACTTTTCCAAACAATCCTTTTCTGCAGTTCATAGGCACTTCACCCCTGATGTTCCCCTTTTTGTTACTGACGAAGGGGCCCACATTCATGAAACTTTTCTCACCAAGCAAAGGCTTTTGTAAAGGCTGCCTAGCTCACCCGTTGCCATGGTGCTGCTATTAAGTTGTACAGATAAGTTCAGCTGACTGGCTGCCAAATTGCACAGAGGAGGGAGGGCTGTAAGGTAAAAGGAAGCAGTTTACCAGAGACAAGTACAGTACAGCTTGAAGCCTTTGTACTCACAAATTTAAGGAAAACATTTCCAAGTTCATGATGTGGCTGGGGTTCAGGCAGTAAAGAACGCTCCAAGAATTCCAGAAACTCCACGTGAACATCCAGAATTTCTTCAATATTGGAAAACAAAATCTAAAAATGAACACAGTAAATAATCATAAATACCTTGGTTACCAAAGAAAAACAGTTACAGTAAATGCTGGGGTGAGGTATATGTACATATTGGACCATTATTTATTTTTCCCCCTGAAGAGATAATCACAAAGTACGATCCACCACTCCATATCCTAAAAATCCAGCTGCAAACTACACTACTGTCATAAATGATGAATACCTTCTTGTATTGCCTCCCCTTTTTTATTTGGCAAATGGACCGACCCAACAGAGATACTATCACAGATTAGATTAGAAGTGCATAATAGATACCAGCAGGGAAGTACAGAGATAGAGAATGATGAACGTACTGAATACAAAAGTAGATATGACAACCTCATAGAGCCTGAACAATTAACAAGAAACTTTACAAGTAACAGCACTTAGATCTGCAGAGTAAATACTTTAAGAAGTAGGGGAACTGCAACAACACCAATCAAGCTCCTCTCGTCCACAACAAAGCACAAGGTCTCTCCCTATCTATACCTTCAGCTCTATCTGAAAGATAAGGAAAGTCACCAGGCCTGATTCATTTCTCATATCCATGTTATTATATGGAGTAGAGTTGAATCCGCTGGAAGTACAAGAAACAGAAGAGACAGCATCTAAATACTTTATCCCATGCATGGGTTCCCTCAAATTACCCATGGTATTATCCCAGTTACTGTTATTACAGGTAATACATAACTATTGACCATGGGATGGATAAAGTCAGTCTCTAACCAAACGAGATAGGTTACTTCCAGCACAAAAAAGGGAAACTGGCTAGGCTTAAAACGGCCCACAAGGGCCTAGTATTTTCCTATGAAACTACACTTACTACCACTTCCTAAAGACAGAAGTGTTACAGACATACAAGTCATTATATTATGTATAAAAAAAGACTTGAACATTAAACATACAAAGCCTACCTTTCTGTGTACTGCTCTTAAACAAAAGAACTTCTACATGTTCCCTCAGCATGCTCAGTATGTATGAAATGTTGTTCCCCAATTAATTTTTACAATGACTGAAATGTATGTTAGCACAGTTGTTAGTGTATGATACAGTGTAAACAATTACGTTTCTTGGTAAACAATGCAATAACAAAGTTACCATCAAAAGGTTACTTTCTTCCCTTTCAGAGACAGAAAACATGGGTTTGTAGTGGCTTTACTATTATCAGAGAAGAATTAAACACCTTTAAGACATTCAGTTGAGGATTATTGTTCATAGCGTACAATGCTACATCAAAACTACAGTTTCTATAAGGCCTGCTACTCCTGTTATGGAAATACCTATGATGGTAGGCAGGCTGTGATTACCTGCATGTCTGTGTTACCACACCATGAGCATATTCGTAACAGTAAGGGTTCAAATAAAAGAATAACTGTTGCAGGAGTTCATCACATAGGAATTCACTATATGAATGGAAACAACTGGCCTGAGTTTTTTTTTTCCAGTAACTGGATATCCTTTGGGATGTGACAATTCAGTTTTGCACTGTGACAACTTGAGGGATCCAGAATAAAAAAGAGAGTGCATCACACTTTCTAGGTGTCTAAGAAGTGGTAAACACAATTGTAACACAAATGTTGGCGAAATTTAAAGGTGTCTTGAAAAACCTAATCTAATCTTGTAAAAACATACAAAGGCAAAAAAGACTATATAAGTACACTTCCAACTACAAAGCTGAGGTCAAACAAATGCTACAATACAAATTGGTTAAATTCTTCATATTATCATAAAACCACACAAGAGCTCATCATGCCTGCAGGTGATATAAAGCTAAACATACATGAAGAACACGAGACCCAAAACACATGCAGAACCAGAAAGGTGGAAAGATGGAGTAAGGCCTGCAGCAGAAATCCTTATACTCAAACATCTCCTATTAGCGTGAGCATACTCAAACAGACGTACTATATTTATTATAAAGATCACTGCTGTAAGAACTCATTATAAGAATGGAGGTACACCAACCAGTGTATCCTCAGTCCCCATAAATGAGCTGGTGGTCTTCAACATGCCCTGAAGGTTACCCAAGCAAAGCCTGCTCCACCTCCTTACTGGACAGCAGTCTTGCAGTGTCAGGAAAACATGTAAATGAATGTGCAGCTAACAACCTCGCACATACTTTGGGCAGATATATATATATATATATATATATATATATATATATATATGGATCCCTATCAGATGATAGAAACTTCATATGACTGAAACTCATATGACTGAGACCATAAGACTGAAATTTCAAAATACTGAAAAATCACTTAATATAAAACCAGAATAGGTGGGGCGCTATGCCCCCCACACCGCCCATTGTGGGGGCTGTGCCCCCACACCCCCCTAACTATATATACTAACTCCAAGATCGCACTACAGTGGGGATACCTTTACCCCACTGTAGTGTGACCCTGGAGTTAGTATATATAGTTAGAAGGGGTGTGGGGGGAGGCACAGCCCCTCACCTATTCTGGTTTTATATCATCCACTTTACAATTCAGTATATTGAAATTTAGCATTGTAAGATTTCATTATTATAGGTTTCAGTCAAGTCATTTTTCAGTATTTTGAAATTTTTCAGTCTTATGGTCTCAGTCAAATGGGATTCAGTCAAATGGGGTTTCTATCATCTGACAGGGATATATATATATATATATATATATATATATATATATATATATATATATGTGTGTATATATATATATATATATATATATATATATATATTCATGAGGGTTGCAGTCACAGTGAAGTAAACCATACCTTATGAGTTTTATTGTATTTTTCATAATAAAAGGTAATGCAGTTTGATAACCACTTGGAAAGGGTCCACTTGGGAAATGGACAACCCTGATGAGCTGTAATAAATGGCAAAAGATGAGCGTGTCAGAATGTTTAGTTTTCTCAGTTTATTATTTGAGGTGTTTGTACATTCAGGGAGAGTGTTGCAAATCTGAAGTGACTGTGAATGAATGCTGTAGCAGTGAAGAAAAGCAAACAATGTGATGTTTAACTCATTAACACCTATCTGGTGTGGAATGTCACACCTCTAGCAGCCTGCACACATCTCGCATTCCACAGCATTTTCTGAAAAATAAATTTAAAAGGCATAAGATGAACAGTATTTTGTGAAAAATAAATGCTATTAAGGCAGTACAAATAGCAATGTTATCAGTAAGAAGTTTGCTTAACAGCGATAATAGTACACTCATATTTTTTTCATAAATGTTACAATGTATTACAATGCAAAGTTATATTTTTGTTACACTTTCACAAACAAATTGTCATATCTTGGAAACTCTGCAAACTAGACGTATATTGTTACAACATTGTTGTTAATCAGACATGATGACAAGAAATTCCACTATTAGAGCATGCTTATTGAGATATTTACAGAAATATGACAATATGTGCTTAATTCTATAATTAGCAATATAAATAACACTGAATACCTCTCAAGATGTGCAACATAAATTGCAAATATTAAAGCTAGTTTTCTTCAACAACAGCTAAGGTTTCACCTGATGTCCTACAACAGATTGTTTTTTGAAGTATTAAGTACATATGGAAATATTGTTTATTTTCACAATTATTAACAAACAACTAGTAATGTCAGGTATATTGTGATATAAATGGACATTGACAATGAAGTTTCCTGTCTCCCACCATAGCATATCACACCATATCTTTCAACAGCATGCAAGGCTCGTCGTTATGAAAATAGGAACATAAATATAAAATATGAATAAGTGACAAACAGTAATCAACTTCTCTGTGGCAGGACATGCTAGACTAACAATCTTAGTGTCAGTTTGTTAACTCCTTGCCCTTTCTAATACTGCTTATTATTAGATGGTACGTCACTTAGTAAAAGAAGCCAGAGCCAAAAAAGCTGTGAGCGCCATACGAAGCTATGAGTATGAACTGAAAGTGTACATAAAGACGACAGGTTTGAATGAGTGAATGAAGCAATTCTGTATCAAACTACATTGCTTAGTCTTCTTCTTCTTTTGGCTTTTCCCGGTTAGGGGTCGCCACAGCGGATCACCATCCTCTCATGATTGGCAGTGGAGTTTTATGGTGTCGAGTTGCCAGCCCGGCGCCCAACCTTCCACAGAAGCCCCCCCCATACACACACACACACACACACACACACACACACACACACACACACACACACACACACGCACTCGTGCCTAGGGCCAATTTAGTGTGTCCAATCCACCTACAGCATGTCCTCGGGATGTGGGAGGAAACCGGAGCACCCGGAGGAAACCCACGTGACCACAGGGAGGACATGCAGACTCCGCACAGAAGGCACCCCAGCCGAGGATCGAAGTATTGCATAAAAAACAATTAGAGTATTAGTGAATAACACAGTTGCTTGAGCCGTTGAGTTCGGCATGGTTGCATAACAGTACAATGAGTATGAATAAGTAAAGGGGTATGGAAGATAAAACTCCCCTCCATGGGAGAATAACCCCCTGCAAAAAAGTATCAGTTTGTTTCTTTCTTTCTTTTTTAGGTTTTGTGTGACAATTTTGCAATGACATATATTTTGTTTGTTCTGTTTTGAACAATGATACATTTTGGGACATTTTAGTGTAGTGGTTTAGATTTATTTTTACGTAGGTGGTTTTATTCCATACCTCTCAATTATCCAGATTTTTACAGAATGTCCAGATTTTTGACTTATATTTTTTGTCTGTTCCTCATAAAACTTTGGTTTTCTGTCAAATCACTGGCTAATCATTGAGGACTAAATTCAGACAATAATGACAGACATCTGAGTTTCAGACCTCGCACCCATTAGAAAATTCATGCTAATGCAAAATCTTTTATTCTATCAACTTTCTAAGTTTGTAAGAGCAATAGTTAAAATTGTCCCCCCATTTTTTATGGCTTTGTCCAGATTTCTTGCTCTAAGAGGTTGAGAGGTATGCTTCATTGCATTTACTTTTAGTTTCATGACATGAATTTTACAACTATAAAATGCAGAATTCTTCTACACCTGTGCTTTGGTTTGGGAAAGGAGATTAGCAACTGTGTGGACTGGTTCCATGAAATTTCAGACATCATCTTTAAGTATAAAATTTCCTCTAATGGGCACCATGTCCTTACTGAAAACTATTAAGAAAGTTAAATACTTATCACAATAATATCTACAAGATGCAGCTCCATCCTTCATAACAGCAGAAATAAGACTAGAGAGGTTAGTTCCACTCAGCAGATATTACTGGGGTGTAAACACTCTCTCCCTATCCAACAATGCAGCACGGTGCACAGTCTTTTTAGATTAGGTGTGTTAAAAAGCGCCAGATAATTTCCTAAGAAAAGACAGAGGAAACTCTAGACAAGCTACCCAACAGGCTACAGAAGGGAGTGAGTATTTTGCAAAGGACAGGCCTACTTACAGAACATTTTTTTAAGTGTTTAACTTTTGTATCTAATTGGAGGCCCATCCTCAACAGCACGCTGAGTCCGAAGCAAGTCATCTTCAGTGGGTATCCCTGTGAGAACGTCCTTCAAATGTCAGTGGATGCAGCAGAAACTCTGAACCTAGACATCACATCCAGCTTACAGTGCGTTGAAGGTGGTGAGGGAATACTAGGTAACTGCTGCACAAATATCCAAAGCAGCATGTCTGAAGAAGGTTGTAGAGGCAGCAGTTGCTCCAGGTGAGTGGACATTAGGTACTGATCTGTGAGGCCTGCCGTACTTATTATGAAAACATTATGTGTAGTTTGACAACCATTTAAAAGAGTAAGCTACAATACTTGCTGTGCAAGCATTGCTATGTAAAACAACTCTCTGACTTTGCGGACAGCCTTTGTCCTCTCAGTACAAAGTCTAAGTTGTCAGTTTACTTCCACAAAATGAAATGGATATTTCCAGTGATTCTTACACTTGGGGGGGTAGGCAGCTAGGTGGCCTGGTTAAGGTAAGAAAGAAGGGTTAGTTCTGTATGTGACTCTGTCCTTATAAAAGACTTAATGTAGTGGTTTAACTAAGAGGGGGGAAGGGAGGCATCTTACAAACCTTTCTAGTAGAGGTTTTGCTACTATGAACAAAGTCATCCATCAAGGATACTGATGCTGCAGGCATAAAAGGGTCGGGCAGCATAAAATACAGATCTAAAAGAGGCACACAATCCATCTGAGGGGTTCATAAAAAAGTGCCCCTCAGAAAATGTTTGCATACTTTGAGCAATACCAAGGAACAGCAATCCTGCCCTACATGCATTTTTAAGGCAGCCATAAGAAGGAGAAACTGCTGAGCCCAGTAATGAAGTATAAGGATGACTTTTACCTCTTGGAGTCTGACCTTCTGGTGAACCACAAAATCGAAAGAAATAAGGGAAAGCACAAAGTGCACCTGGGACCAACTATGCACTAGAATATCTCTGGTCTTTTCTCTGGAAGTGGAATCAGGCAAAACAGCTTTTGCATTTGGCATAGGTAGGACAAGCCAACAGGTCATAATGGGGTTTACGGACAGGCAGAACTCCTTGCAAGTTAGTGCTTGGCTATACACTGACACATGGAGTAGATAATAGCAGCAATTCAGTCAATTTTCAAGGGAACTACCTTCCCTGAGAATGTGACTCGTTATTAGAAAAGAGGTGAACTGAATCCCCCACTTGCACATTCTCAAGGTTTCTTGGCATCAGGAGTGGACTTTTTATCTACATTTGGAGCTGTGATGGGTCCAAAGAAGTCGAAGTAGCACTAGTTATGGCTAGATGTCACAGGAGGACACTTTAAAGGCCCTTAATACCCATTATCTGCTGCTAGGAAAGACTGACACAGCTATGCACTCAGTCAAATGATTATCTGCTGTCTGAATGGTGAAAAACACTAATGGGGCATATACCACAAATGTAAATGTGGAAGTACCTGACACATCTGTGTTGATATCTGCATCAACATCATGTTTGACATCAAGGGAATCAGCAATGAAAATCAAAAGATCAGACCCACTGAGGCTTGAACTGGCGGCAGCCTCAGCCTGATATTGCAACACACTGTGTCAGAACTTACAAGTCCATCAGTATCAGTAGTACTGATGGCAATGGACTGACATATATGGCTCAGTTGCCAGGTGACTTGGCAATACCAAAAACTGCAGTCTTGAAGCAAGGACCAAAGTTGATACAGATAACTCTCCAGCCGTCAGCACTGACAAAACCTAGAAGATGTAACAGAGAAACACAAAAGGGAGAAGAGGCCTTTAAACACTATGGATCAGTCACTGATAAAGATGTAAACACCTTTTGTTGAACACCTAAGAGTGCTGTCACAAACCTAATATTGCCAAATTCAGGAGGTGAAAAAGGAGAAGGTCTTGCTGAAGTTGGTTTAGAGGTCAGGCTTTGAGGAAATCTCTTTGTGAAAGAAGTCAGTTAAGGAGATTTGGTTAATTTAACTAGTGATTTAGCACTCAGCACTTTCAAAATTACAATCAGCACTACCTCTTCAGATCATTGTTTTTGTTTTGTTTTTTTAGGTTTCTGTCACGGAGAGAAGTCTCTACTTTTTAGCTGTTTTCTGTTTTAAGAATTAGACAATTCAACAGTAAAAGTTATTATGATGTCCTCCAAGTTTTAAATAGAGGATCCTGACTCCAACATCTCTTCTGGCTCTGAGGAAGTGCCAGACTCAGCTAAGAATTACTTCTCACACTGAAAAGAAATCAGGTAGTTTCTTTGGTCTCAAAGACTATTGGAGGTGAAAGAGCAGCATATCCTGAATATACTGACTCTGTTCACCAAACCAAACAAAAAAATACAATGTTTATCCTGAGGTAGAATTTTATTTCCACAGTTAAAGTACAGTCCATTTATAACATTACATATGACAATACTGTCACAATGTATAACTAAATAGAAAACACAATAACAATTCAATACCAAAAGGCCAAGAAAAAAAAATAGCTTATCAGCTTACTCAGTAAACCTGAAGTAACTTTGCTACAGAATAACATACGTAGCCAGGGGTCCTTTCCTCTAATGCATTAATGCTGAAGTGAGGCAGAAGAGATCTAGAGAAGAAGATCTCCAACAACAGCAGCCTCGATGAAAGGGATGGAGTTAGTAGCCAGGTAAAGGCTTGCTGTTAATGAGGGTGATTCCTCATACCAGACCATCTGTTACTTTCTCTGCATAGTCTGTGGGTAACACTGAAAAGGATTTACAGGAAATGCATGTGTCCTTATTGTAGCAGCCAATCTTGGAAATGACCCTCTGCTCAAATTGACAGCTGGGATTTCCTTTTTGAGAGGTACCTGTCAGGACAGTAGATCAAACAGCTGTCTTTCAGATCAGAAATAAAACTGAGCTCCCATCTGCTTGATTTGGTAGTAGCTTAGGTGGAAGTAAAATATCTCATGGCATTTATCAAAAAGAGGAGTCCTTTATTAAAACAATCATAGTTATTCACATTGCTGCTTATTTATATTAGATGTACATTTTTATCATTAATCACACTATACACAGGTTTACAGTCAAAATGTCAACATTCAGTTGCACGACAGCCTCCTCCTCGAACATGGTAGGACCGACAGTCGGAATGTCGACGTTCATGTGTACGTCCATTCAGGATGTACACAAGGCAGGGACTCAAAGCATGGTTGGTAATGGGAGTTGCTAACATTAATATTGACAGAATGTTGTCGATCTTGTTGCGTCGACCTTACGACCTACTTAATGTGTATGAGTCGAGGATATGCATCGTGGAAATCACCGTTCACAGTTGTGATTTTTGTTCTTTTGATAGTAAACCCTAGATACAATATTTACAAAACATATATCACATTTTCCTTCTATACTGCCCTTCATTACATACACACAACACTTAAGTTATTACTTTTTTCACCCCCACTCCAATTTCCACAACCAAAACCTTATCTTTTTTTAATATCATAGCCAAATCCCATTTTTCATTAAACATGATTTCCTTTACTCTCTGGTTCCAAATTAACCATACTATACAGAATATTTTTATCAATTCTTTCAAACTCTTTTTTTTTTACCTTTGTTTCTGTAATACCCAGATTAAATCATATCCACATTTAAATTACTCATGTCTTTAACTCTTCCCATATAATTCATATCTGGTATCTTTTTCCATAATATTGTACTTCTTTTTACATTCTAGAAAAACATGTTCAGTGGTTTCAAAATCACCATAATACAAACAGACTATCTTTTCTACTTCTTTTCTTTATTAGAACAAAGTCTCCTTTTTTGTATTGAAAAAAAATAACCATGCTGTTTTACACTTCAGACTTAATATTTTTGTTAATAAAGAACTCTCATTGTCCTTTAAACATTTTATTACTCTGTATAAGTTTAATGAAGCCATATATACCATAGGGTTTATTAGCTGCCCTAATACTCTTTTTTCATTTCTCACACATAGGACCCCTCTTTTCACCAGGTTCAATCTCAATCCCCAAATGAAAGAAAATATTCTACATTTCTTTCTCTAACTTCAATGGAACACTGAAAACACCTGCTAAATAAGTAATCTTGGAAAACAGTATATTGACCTGAATAATCTCCGGCATTTGTTTTATCACTGCATTCATGCCTGCTCCATCTTTTGTAATAATAATAGCATCTATATAATTTAACAAAATAGGCATTTTTATCCCTTCATTGGAACTATAACTCATTGCATCCAACTCTCTATTCATATACATAGATATTACATTCATTACTAAAACAAATGATGTACCACTCACTGGAAAACCTTGTCTAATACCCTTCTCTGATTGTATGTCTTCACTTAACCATCCATTTATCATAAACTCCACTATACTGAACTTACATGCTGAAATAAAAACATTTTTATTCTTCTTGCTTATATTATAGCTTTCAAATATATCCCATAATACAGAATGATGAATCGAATCAAAAGATCTACTTAAATCTCTTTCACCTGAACATTTCTAAGTACTATATTTTCTACTAATTCCCTAATTTTTAATAATAAATATTGAACCCTTTTACCTTTTATACCAAACCCATTTTCATTTACAACTTTCCCCACTTTCTCTTCCATCCTTTTTTGCAAAATTTTCATAAAAAGCTTATTAAATTTGTTATTTAATACAGTCTCCAATTCTGTATTTCTCCCTTCTCACCTTTTTTCCATATAAATCTAATAACATCCCTACGTAACTCTTTATACATAAAACCTTTATTCAACTATTCATTTAATAACTTTACAAACCATTTTATTTGTTCTACAGCCACATTTTTATACATCCTATATTCTAGTCCATCTGGTCCTGCTGCCGAATCTAAATTCATTACTTTTAACACCTGTTCTAATTTATCTATTATTATTTCTTTTTCTAAATCCTTATTATACTTGTCAAAAAATACATATACCTTGCATTCCTTCCTTGGATTTGTCTTCTTCTCTTTAAATAATGTCCTAATATGTTCTTTTACTATATTCACAATCTCATCCTGTGTATTGTATATTAAACCTGATGAATCTTTCATTTATCTCATGACACTATTATTCTCCTTGATTATTTTAAGTATTGTGCAATTTCTTCTTTTTTTCTTTTATCTTTGTTTATACAATAGTTGTTCTGTTTTTTTCCTTATTCGAGTCATATAATTCCTGTTGCTTGATAAAAAAAATCTTCAATCTTCTCTAGACAACTGACTGCATTATTACTTAAATTCTTATACTTTATTTTTCCTACATATATTTTTTCCGTCTCCCATGTCACACAGCACTTTTGTATTTCAATCTGAAGTTTAACCACCATTCTCGCCAATCTTTATAGAAATCTCTCATCTCTACATGGTCTTGCCATAATCTCATAATATCTTCTTTCCCTGTAATATCCCATTTCACCTCATGTACTCTTTTAAACACATTTTTATATACTCAACATTTCCTTTTATCGTAATCCAAATTACCCTATGGTCTGAGAATCCTGTCAATAACACTCCTTGATTTACTATTACTAAACTTTCTGACAATAAAAAATAATCTATTTCTGCTTTCCTCTTCTATACTTCCATGTCTCTAAATTCCAAATGTTTAACTGTCCATATTTTATAATGTTACATATCAATCTAACATCATATGCCTTCTTTTTCTGTGGTCTTAAGTTACAATTAAAATCCCTTGCTACGATCTCATATTAACTTGCTGCATATCGAATTACATTTCTAAACATCTCTTCTCTCTCCTTTTTTTGTACTTTTGCATATATCACAATAATTCTAATAAAATGGTCCATCCATTTACATCAGTAACAGTAATTTTACCAGTTATATCAAAAGTAAGATATAACACTTTAATTGTATCTTTATATAAGTATTCCTGGACAGGTCTCTCTCCCGAAATTCCATATAACATTTTCCCCATCACACTTTGGTTTGATATCCTTCTATTTGAGACAACAATCTAATGTCTTCTAGTATAATAACATCACTATCTTGCTTTTTGCATCACTCCTTTTAATACTATTCACATCCACATGTAAATCTACCTTAAGTAATATGTACTTAGCCTTTCCCATTCATTTTTCTTTACTAAATCCTTCTATGTTTTCCCTCTCCTGCACTCTTTTACCAATCAAATTTCTTTTTTGCTTTACTGTATTCCAATTAACATCATCACTGTCACTTAAACCTGATTCTTCTTCCATTCTTCCTGTATTAAATTCTTCCTGTGTACTAACTTTTTGTATGATTTGTTCTTTATCCGTATTTTCCATTTGAGTTTCTACCATTTCTATGTCTTTTTGCTCAGCCTCACCATTTTGATCTTGCCTTGTTAATACTTATACATCAGCCTCCATCTTTGTTTTCCTTTTTCTTCACACTTCTCCCAAAATAACCTTTTTATTACACTTATAACACCTCAATTCACAATCCCGTACCTCATATCCTATTTTTCCACATGAAAAACATCTTCTTTTATCAAAATTACTGATTAGATGGTCATTATTACCACACAAAAACATGTTTTAGCCTGACCCCAATATTTTACCATGACCCTATTTCCTTCAGCAGTTATAGCTCTTGGTAAATGCAGAATACTTTAAGTTTTCAATTTTCAAAATCAAATTACAAGTCCCATGGCCCAGTCCATAAACCTCTGTTATCATATACTTTTGATGTATATAATACATTTGTTAATACATTTTTACTTTTTCAAACTACAGTGTCTCTGCTTGGCTATAAAGTCCTCTCAGCATCCTGATTCTAGTGTGCCCATCATTCCGTGATTCACTACATTGGCAATGTCCTTACCAATAAGTTGTTTGCCAGACTTCCCGACCTGTAATATTGCAGTTCACCTTTCTCTGCAAACAAATTTGCCTGCAATGTATGCTGAGCATTTTTTTTTACTAATGGCAAAACCTATACAACTGTTTACTCAGGGTATCCCTAAGCAGGTTACATAGTGGTGTGTACACTGAATCAGATGCTATTGTTCCCATTTCCCAGTCCCTCACCCCTAAACTGCTCCGGACTATCCTTTCACTAACTGCCCTCTTAAAATTAAACATAAAAAGGAAAGATACTGTTCTAACCTGCAGCATTAGTTGATAATTTAATTTTAGCTTCCTGGCTCTGCCTCATGGTTTTGGTTTACTGTTACACTCATTTGACTCCATGCCCCATAGTTTCTCATCAGACCTATCTACTCCCTCCCCCTGTACAGTGCCAGAATCAGAGTTTACAAAGTAGCCAGATGCAAAAGGCACCATTTTCCAACTACAATGCATCTGCTCAGTTATAAGGTCCTCTCAGCATCCTAATTCTAGTGTGCCCACCATGTAAGTTGGTTAATGGAGCCTTTGCTTATATCTTGTTAGTATATGGCAAAAATACTACTGTTAGCTCTGTTTGTGAGTCTACATGTGTAATTTTACCTCCTTTTGACTTTAAATGTAAAGCAAGTTGTTTAATTAAACCTGTGCACAAGTCTTGATAGTACACAGCAAAGCAGATAGTTTTTCAGTTGTATATATTTCTCCAGTTTTTCAGTTGTATGTATGCCTCCTAAATGTCTAACTTTACATTTCTTTAACTTTATCTATAAGGCAATTTTTAGGCATATGTTTGAGGAAGGGCTGTTATCCATACACAGTACTGCTGTTTAACTCTGTTGAATAGTAGTTGCAACAACGCTTTTACTGATTCTGTTAAGGTCAATAGTGCCTACATTCTCTTGCGCTTTTGTTGTATATGAGGTTAACTGTGCCATTTTTATAAACTTGAGTAATATTGCCTCCAGAATATTACGTTTTTGATGCTGTGACTACCACACCAGTTTTTGAGAGTTAAGGAATGACGCTTGTATATAACTTATACTGTATGCAATTGTCTGCTCATGAAACTCGGCTTCCTCTACCTCGGTCTTTCTATATTTAGCTTGCATATTTTCCCTTCTATTGTAAGATTTTAATCTAGATGCTCTACTGGCTGTTCTGACTGATTACTTTGTAGATGTGTTACAGTGTTACAACCTCAAACTATAAACATGAATTCCCCCTTAATTATTTAATTCTCTCCTTTTCTTTTTCAGTCCCTGACTCACTACACTGGCAACGTCCCTACTAATAAGTTGTTTGCCAGACTTCCCGACTTGTAATATCGCTGTTCACCTTTGTCTGCAAACAAATCTGCCCATAATGTATGCTGAACATTTTTTTTTTAACTATTAGTAAAAGCTATATGATTGTTTACCCAAAGTATCCCTAAGCGGGTTGCATAGTGGCGTGCACACTGAATCGGATGCTATTGTTCTAATTTCCCAGTCCCTCACACCTAAACCTGCCCCAAAGTATCCTTTCACTAACTGCCTTCTTAAAATTAAACATAAAAAGGAAAGATAAAAAGAGTGCTCCTATAAATCAGACCTGCAATTCTTTCTAATTGAATGACGCTCTCTGTCCTGTGCAATACATTACTGTACTCACCTGGAGCATTAATTGATGGTTTAATTTTAGCTTCCTGGTTCTGCCTCATGGCTCAACTTGCTATGCTTGGGCTCACTCCACTCCCCTACCCCCATTCTCACCCACCCTCAGATCACCAAAACATATACTCATACAACCAAACCCACTCCACTCTCAACCAGTCACATCCCTGTAACTCCTCCACACAAACTCCCCACCCACATAACTTTAGGCAATTACCTTCACTGCTAAACAATGCGCATTATCCTTCAACAGTAACTATCCTTTTATTCCAACTCACTTTCATACTGAACACAAATAACACAGTAAAGAATTAACTCTTACCTTAAGACAAGTCACTGCAATCTCCCTATCACACCTCCCACTGCAATATCAGCTCATTCATCTTACTTGCTTTATACACATCACTATCCTCAAAATCTTCATCTTTACCTGTTTAAAACCACCACAAATCTTTTCTTAGAAACTCCACACTAAATTGGTCCTAAACAAACATTATACTCTTCACCTAAAAATGCCACCCCTCACTACTAAACACATTCACATTCTCACCCTCCACACTTTCACCATCACACTACTAATATTCTGCTACTACCTTACTTCCTATTATATCAAACTACACAACATGATTTACCCTCCCTTACATACATCACAACTTCACCAGCCAATACCGCATAACATTACATTCACTCCCAACCTATACAACACTACTTACATAAGATATCTTCCATATAAATTCCTCCCACTGAATCTAAAAACTCAATCCTCTCTAAAACACACCAAAATTATAATCAAACTGATCAAACTTCTACTACACATTAATACTCAAATACAACTCGGGGGGGGGGGGGCATTCACCCCAACCCAGGACCCAATGTTGTACATCAGGTCACTACCAGCCCCATTGCTCTACCACCCTTTACTAGCTTATTAACCCAACACAGTAATTCTAACAGACTGCTCCTTAACATAAATGTCAGGAGCATAATAAATAAGGTACGTGAATTGCATGCTAATCTTTCTCAACACTCTTTAGATATAGTGATACTAACTGAAACCTGGTTAAAACCAAGCAACTGTAACAACAAAATCCTACCTCCTGGATATATCTTTCAGAAAGACAGAACAGCCAAAATGGGAGGTGGGGTAGCAATTTTATTTAAAAACAACCTGAAAGTAGAGGCTGTATATCTGGCCATTCCCAACTTTGACAATGCAGGAATATTACTTTTCAAAATAGAAATTAACTCCAAAAAACTGGTTTACATAATTTCCTCCAGGAGACAATATAGCTACCCTAGAAAACATACTGCAGTGGACCTCCAACTCAATACCACAAAAATTATCACCATGTGTTATTTCAATATTGATTGGCTTACCTGCTCCTCTAAAAACCTTACAAATTTTATCAACCTTTATGGATTTGCTCAAGTCATACAATCTCGCACAAGAACAGACAAGTCAACCAAAAAGTAATCAGTCCTCGACTGGATATTGATAAACAGACGTACCCTCTGTCTGGATGCCTCCCTGACAGCCTAAGAGATCATTAACCATCCTTTCTACTAATGCATTGGTTGTGTCATAATAAAGTAACTGTCTACTATCTGATAAGAAGCAAAAAAAAAAAACCTTTAACCCTATCAATTTCTTATCAGCATTAAAAAGCTGTAACTGGGCAACTACTTCCCTTAGAAGAAACAGTTAAGTCCCTTAACACTACATTTTTAAATATCTTGAAGACACGTGCATCTCCTAGAACCATAAAAATCAAATCAAAGGTTGTTCCTTGGCTAAGTAAAGAAACCAGGTCATTACTAATAACTAGAGATAAAGCCTGGGACTAGTAGCATACAACCAGGTCCCAAGCATCAAAACAAGCCTACCTAAAGCTCCATAGTAAAGCAAAAAAAAAAAAAAATCAGTTAAGCTTGATAAAACTAAACACTACCACAATATACAAGTGAAGCACCAAAACAACTCTCAAAGGTTCTAGGCAGCCATTAATAATAGTCTCCTTCTAGGAAAATCCACCACTCCCTCCCCATCTACCAATAATACTACTGAAAACATTGCTATTCAATTCAATAAATATTTAACCGAAACCATTTTAGCCCTAGCTAATCTTCAGAACTCCCCCCTCCACAGAACCACCAAAGTCAAATAATAACAACACCTTCACATTCCAACCTGGCTCTATTAACATCATAAAAGAATTGCTTAAAAAACTAAAAGCTGCAACCCTAGCCTCAGGCAAACTTCCAGCTGAATTTCTACAAATTGCTGCTGATGATGCAATAGCCTACCCTGTAACCATCCTTATCAATAGATCTATGTATGAAAATAAAGTCCCTGAAATTTGCAAAATCTCCCATATTATACCACTACACAAAGGGGGTAATTCCACAGAATTGACTAACTACCATCCAATAGCCATACTATCCCCTCTATCTAAAAGCCTAGAAAAATGTGTACATAAACAAATTATGGATCACTTACACACACTCAAGCTTATGTGAAACACCTGGCATGGCTTTCGCCCCTGTCATAGCACTGAACTGCTCTAATATCTTTCACCAGTACAATAAACCACCACAGAAACAATGGAAAATTTGTATCTACTATCTTTATTGGCATTTCCAAGGCCTTTGACATGGTCACACATAGTAAACTAATCCAAGATCTTTCAGAATTAAATCTCAGTCAGTCCTCTATCTCTTGGTTCCAAAGCTATTTATCAGGTCACAGCAGGCTATCCAATGGCAGAATGACCTCTCTCCTCTTCTACCAGTTACCCTAGGAGTTCCTCAAGGTTCATTTCTAGGACGCCTACTGTTTTCACTTTTTGTTAACAACCTTCATACTTCTACTCTACATGCTTCTGTTATCCAATATGCAGATGATTCAACCTTTATATGTGCTGCCTCCTCCCTACAGGAGCTCTACACAGTTACAGAAGATTCTTTTCTCTCTGGTGAAGCATGGTTTGCAAACTCCAAGCTAATTCCAAACCTTAACAAGACTACAATTCTTCTGTTTTACCCAACAAGATCCACCACATCAAGCCCCTCTTTCAATATCATGTCCATGAACAAAACCACCATTTCTCCTGTAACTCACACTAAATTTCTAGGTGTTGAAACTGACTGTAATATGAAATTTGACATCCATATGTCCCACACCATAAAGAAAGTGCATAAAAAATTGGGAGTTCTTTATAGAAATAGAAAATTCGTTACTAAACAAGCGAAGTCCACTGTTGCACACACACATCTCATATCTACACTCCTACACGCTTCCCCAGTTTTCACAAACATCAGAAAGACTGAGGTAGACAAACTCGACTCCTGCTACAGTAAAATAGCCAGGTTTGCCACAGACTCTCCTTTCAGGTCACATCACTGTTTAACTCTGAAACAACTGAATTGGCTCAAACTTCCCCAACTCCTCCTCTACAACCTACTTATTTTTGCTCACAAAATCCTGCAGCAACCAGACAAAACCCCAGCTCTTCAAAATCTAATACTTTCACACTCAGTACATCTCTCCACTCAAGTAATAGATTACTATTACAGGCTGCAAAAGCCAGCAATGTTGCCGGTGAATCCCTTTTTTCTAACTTCATATCTAAAAAATGTAATGCACTGCCCTCCAATATAGTATCCCATTCTTCATAATCCAGATTAAACAAACGCTAAAAACTTATATGTCAAATACATGGCTCTCTTCCTGCACCAGCCCTGGTTAATTCACCCATAACTTCTGAATCTGTCTAACCCATATTCAACAACTACACTCCCAAATTACTAACTTCAGAATCAGTGACCCTGATTCTCACCTCCGTGTACAGTCTGCAATAGTGTATATCAATAATACAATAATTATAGGTGTATCTTGTTTCTTTAACTTAGATTAGTGTGAATAACTGTGGCAGGTACTTTAATCATATGCATTCTGCTGATGTATCGATGTATTTGATACTAACAACTATGGATTGGTGTTATCTCTGTCTACATACTTTGTATCATCTAATTTCTGTACTTTTTATTGTCAAACTATCTGTATGTTTATTTGTATTTTGTTAAGTGGAGCTTTTCACTCTGGGCCTCCACTGAAAAGGGACCTGTGTCCAGTCAGACCTTCTCGATTACCAAATGTAAAATAAATAAAAAATAAATAACTTCAATAAATGTTCTTTTAAAGTTTCTTTATCTACTCCAGTCCTAAACTGTATATTATTTTTGTCTTTATCTCTCTAAAAGAAGTTTTAAATATATACAAATGCCATGGTGCATTATTTTTCTTCTTCTCATATGCTTCAAAAACTTTCTCCATTATTTGACAAGTATCAAATATAATGTCACAAAATGTCTCTTTTTTTAATATGTATAAAGGCTCTTACCTTTCTTGCTTTGATTCCCAAAGGTATAATAACTTCATTTTATAACTTATATCTGTCCAGTTCAGTGTCTTCCTTTTTTTCACACCGGTTACATCATCCCCCTTTTTCTCGGGTCCTGACTTCACCATCTCTGCATACTATTTACCTTTCATGACCATCTCTGCCTCCTGTTGTATGTTCTCCATTAAGTCTCTGCAAGACATGTCTTTGCCACTCTCCGGCTCACTTTCATTTACTAAATCCAGTAATACATCATCCTGCAACTCTCCCAAATGGAGGGTTGTAAAGTACAGTTGTGTACACTTACCATAAATGTAGATGTTCGAGTGTATTCACTGTTGCAGTTATCACATTTGGGTTATGTGCCTGCAGTAGCCCTCAGTCGGCCTGATTAACAAAGTCTTGGGTCCTGCGTCGTTTGCTGTCCCTTTTTCCATGACGTCAGGGGTATAAAGCATGCAGCCGACGCCATTACATCAGTTTTTCTTGCCTCAGATGTCAGGTGCCCCCCCTTAATGGGAAGTAATTATATACAAGGTTACACCTCCAACAAAAAGCAAATACACCAAAAAGCTTTAAGCATAGTAAACAAAAATAGAGGTATAGTCAATAGAAGTCAGGAGGCTGGAGGGAGGGTAACCAGGACTGCAACAGTGAATACACTCGAACATCTACATTTATGGTAAGTGTACACAACTGTACTATGTTCTTCATGTTTCACTGTTGCAGTCATCACAGTTGGGTAGATTCCCAAAGCTAAGGATGGGTAGAGGTAATTAGATAGCATTAAAACTGGCTATAAGGCCCTGCAAGACTGCAGTGGCAAAGCCAGCTCTGGATTTAGAAAAAATTGGCAAGTAGTGATGATTGGTGAAAGTATGTACAGAACTCCAGGTAGCAGCTTCTAGGATGTCCCTGGTAGGGACACCTCTGAGAAAGGCTGTAGAGGTAGATGAATGTGGTCTTATCCCCTGTGGAGTAGGTTTTCCATGGTGCTTATAGCAGAAATGAATGCAGTAGCCTATCCACTTAGAAATGGTTTGCTTTGAAATGGCCTTCCCCTCAGCCCCTGCAGCAAATGCAACCAGCAGTTGTTCAGATTTCCTGAGAGGTTTAGTCCTGTCCAAGTAAAATCTAAGTTGTCTGTGCACATCCAAGGAGTGCAGTATTCATTCCCCTTTGTTCTGTGGATTAGAAAAGAAGGTTGGAAAATGAATGGACTGATTAAGGGCCACACTGGATACCATCTTGGGCATGAAGGAGGGATTGGTCCTGAGGGACACCCTGTCCGCATAAAAGATGATGAAAGGCTCCACTGCCATGAGAGCCTGTAATTCAGACACCCTTCTTACTGAAGTGATGGCTAGAAGGAAGGCTGTTTTCCAAGAAAGGAATTTCAACTCTGCATTTGCAGCTGGCTCAAAGGGAGGTAGAGTGAGCTTTTCCAATACAAATTTAAGGTCCCAGGCTGGAGGAGGGACTCTCCTGGGTGGTCTTAAGTTTTTGGCCCCTCTGAGGTTCTACTTCAGCAGTGGATGAGAGAAGAGGGGTGGTTCTGTGTTATAATGAGCTGAAATGGCTGAGGCATGAATTTTGATGGAGGAAAAGGAAAGGCCCTTGTGAAGTATCTCAGTTAAGTATTGAAGTATCTGTGGTAAATTGGGTGCTGGTGTGCCCATCCCCTCAGTCTGGCTCCAGGAACAGAATCTTTTTCATTTTTCAGCATATGATTTTCTAGTACTAGGCCTCCTTGCCTCCAGAATGACATCCATCACTTGTTTACTGAGGGATGATAACAGAGAGATCACGTAATTAGCCAGGCTGCCAGGTTCAGAGTTTGAAGCTGTGGGTGCAGAATCTGCCCCTCCTGCTGGGACAGCAGGGCAGGGGTCTGAGGTAGGTGCCAAGGTGCCAGCAGTGACACACTGCGCAAGAGGGGGTACCAGTGTTGGCATGGCCAGTCTGATGCACTCAGTATTGTCCTTGGTTTGTCCTGTTTGATCTTTAGTAGTACCTTGGAGAAGAGAGTCAGAGGGGAAAAGGCATAAACTGATAGGTTTTTCCAGGTGAAGGACAGGGGAATCCACTTTCCAAGCTTGTTTGTGGGCAGTCCTTGTGCAGAATTTGTCCAATTGGTAGTTCTGGGGGAAGGCAAACAGGTCTATTCTGGGCTCCCCCATTTGTTTCTCAACATGTTGAATATCTTTGGTTCCAGTTTCCACTCATGTGGGTCCATGAGATTTCTGCTTAGGTCGTCTACCAGTGTATTTAGCTTTCCTGGCAGGAATTGAGCCTGTAGGTGTACTTGGTAGTGCAGGACTGTGTTTCACAGAGCCATGGCTAGTCTGCAGAGAGGATATGAGTGGGTTCCTCCCTGCTTGTTTATGTACCACATAACAGTGGTGTTGTCCGTCTTTACCAATAACTGTCCTGGAAGAATGTGGTCCTTGAAGGCTGTCAGAGCATTCTGTACAGCTAACATTTCTTTTTGACTGATAATGCAGGTGCATTTGACTTGGGTTCCATTTGCCCTGAATGCACTTCCCTGCCAAGTGAGCCCCCTACGCATAGTCTGATGCATATGTTGTTAGGGTTTGGGCAGCAGGGGGTAAAATGAATGGCAGTCCCTTGTTGTAGTGGCAGGCCTCTGCCCACCAGAGGAACTCTCTCTGTAGTCAAGGTATGATAGGAATCATTGATTCTAGATCCTGAGAATGTTGGCACCATAGGCTTTTTAGATACCATTGTTGTTTCCTCATATGCAGTCTTGAATATGGAATTAGTAGAATGCAGGAGGCCATGAACCCCAGGGCTTGCAGTATTTTCCTTGCAGACAGCTGGGTCTTTGTGGTCAGTAGTTTGAAGTAGTCTGTCAAATGAACTTTTTTCTCTGGCGTGAGGTAGGCCATCTGGGAAGTTGTATTCAAGCTTGCTCCCAGGAATACAACTTGTTGGCAGGGTACAAGATGTGATTTCGTTTATGGTGTACCCCAGAGACATTAGCAATGTCTTTACAAATGCCAGATGTTTTAATAATATGTCCTGGCTTTCTACCTGAATTAAGACAATCATCCAGGTATGGGTATATTTGAATATTTCTTTGCCTGCAATATGCAATGACTGGAGCTAGGCACTTTGTGAATATCCTGGGTGCAGTAGATAAGCCAAAGGGCAGTGCAGAGAACTGATAGTGCATGTAGCCTGCTCTGAAGCATAGCTATCTTCTGCTAGATTCCCTTATTGGGATGTGCAGGTAGGCTTCCTTTAAATCCAGTGTTGCCAACCAGGCATCTTTGCCTAGCATAGGAAGAAGCTGATGAAGAGTTAGCATCTTGAATTTTGGGATTACCAAAAATGTGTTTAGGATAGACAGGTCCAGGATAGGACACCAGGAATTGTCTTTTCTGGGTACCAGAAAAAGTCTTGAGTAGAAACCTTGTCCCCATTCTTCTTCTGGGACAGGTTGAGTAGCCCTGATGCTTAAAAGAAAGAGAACTTGCTTTTGAGCCTCTGCCCACAGATTTGGGGGTACATTTGGCCAGCCGTTTGAGGTTGGTAAGGAGTGGAAGTGGAATCTGTATCCTTGGGAGACTATATTTAAAACCCATTTGTCCTGGGTAATGAGTTCTCAATTTTTTGCATGCAGGGCGAGCTTTCCCCCTAAAGGAACAGTCAGTTGTGCAGGGCTTGGAAGGTTTAAAGTTAAGTCATTGAGACAGTTTACCATAGGGGGGAGTCTTACTACTCCCTGCTTTGGAAGTGGGAGCCCCCCACTGCTTAGTCCTGTGAGTACCTTGGGACTGAAGCCTGGATATTCTGTTAGTTCTGAGTTTGGACCTAGAAGGCCTGGAAGAGGCATGAAAGGACCAATTCTTAGAGGGCCAATGCCTATTAAATCTGGGAGGCTGTACTTGCAGGAAATCTTTAACATTTTGCATAGATTTAGCTTTTTCCTCCATCTTAATTACTTCTTCTGCTTTGTTGCCAAACAGGCGGTCTTGGTTTAAGGGAGCATCCAGCAATTTAGCTTTAACATGATCTGGCAAAGATTGCTCCTTAAGCCAAGCATGCCTTCTAAGTACAGACCCAGTGACAGCAGCCCTGCAAGATGCCTCTAATGAATCAAAACCACATTGCAAAGTATGTTTTCCAACTTGTTCAGCAGAATGCATTAAATACTGTAAATCTTTATTTTCAGCACAGTCAGGACTCAACATAATTTTCTGTTTAAGCAATCCAATAATATGCTGCTGATACTTTAACATATGAAACTGGCAGTTTAAGGCCCTAATGGCCAAGGTTGCAGAAGTGTATACCTTCTTATCCCATCTATCCAGCGCCCTGGAATCTCTATCAGAGGGGGTAGGATTTTTGGCAGTAGTAGCATTAATGCCCTTGGGTCCCTGTGAAATGGCCTCAGGATCCGCAGTAGAATTTTTAAAGAGGAACTTGTGAGAGTCAGGAACCCTGTAATATCTATCAGGTTTTCTGGGAGCAGGAGGTAAAGAGTCAGGGGCCAAGCTAGATTCCGAGAAGGCATCATCAACAATGTCCAGTACAGGAGGGATAGCTAAAGGCCTGTGTTGGGGCAGGAGTAAGAAATCCCTAAGCCTCTTTTTAGAGTCAGAGTAATCCAGGCTTTCCCAGCTGTAATGCTCCCTAAGAGTATGCACGGTTTTACCAAAAGAGAAATCCTCTGGAGGGGAAGCAGAGGGAATGGAGTCCTCTGCATCATAATCCTCATATGTAGATAAGGGTAAATCCTGGTCATCAGAGGAAACAGAAATTTCAGAGTCCTGATCAGAAGAATCAGAAGGAAAATTAGTCCTAGGTCTCTTAGAGGGGGAAGGGTGGCTTCCCCTGATTAGAGTAATAAGGTCTTCAGCCATTCTTATCATTTGTTTTTTAGAGATAGGGGCCTAACCATGCAATCTCGGAGTCGGTTTCTAGGCATGGATCGAGGTTTAGGCCCTGAAGAAGAAGATGGCGTCGGTTTAATATGCAAGTCAGTAGGCCTGAATACACCTTCAGAAGCCGGTGCCTGCACAGCGGCTTCGGACCCATCCAAGGTAGAGACATCCGCAGGTTCCATAATCGAAAAAACATCTCGCAGCATACCAGACTCCGAATGGGTCTCAGTAGAGGCCTGCGAATCTGAAGTAGCGGGTATCAGGGGCTGCGAAAATGCCTCACTGACTACCAGCGAACTGGTGACTAGCTTAGGAGAAGTGTCGTCAGCAGCTTTGGACCTATGCTGTCTGTCTCTGTCTTTATCTTTGCGTTCTTTCAGAATGTCGGTAGTCGGGTGGCTTACCGAAGCCATTTCTGGATAATTGAACCAGGTACCAAAATATTTAGAAGCGTAAATAAACCGACGACAAATAGTTTGAGGATTGAATAAGGCACAAAACTGACAGTGAGGTATGTCGTGGTCTGGGCCCAAGCAAGGAATGCAGTACAAATGAAAATCTTTATGAGGTATTTGCTTTCCACAAGAAATACAATTGTTAACTTTTACTGACATCGGTTTAGAGCAAGAAAAAGGTTCCCCAACGGGGTACTTAGCTTAGTTGAAGACTTCGGATCTGAAACTAGAAAACGGAAATTTCAGGAGTCGGCCGACCGGCACTTGCGAACTGCTTCTGCTTCGGGCACCACACATCAAGAAAGACTGATGTAATGGCGTTGGCTGCATGCATTATACCCCTGACTACCTGACATCATGGAAGATGAGACAGCAACCAACGCAGGACCCAAGACTTTGATAATCAGGCAGACTAAGGGCTACTGCAAGCAGATAACCCAAATGTGATGACTGCAAAAGTGAAACATGAAGAACATCAACACATTCCTGCACTGGCACCTTGTCTCTGAGGCAATTCTCCTGAAAGATCTCGTCTGAATCCATTACCACTACATTCTCTTTTTGAGAAAGCTCGACTAATTTCTCGGCACTTCCATCAACAAGCTCTCCTGGCTGCCCTTTCTCAACTCTTTCTTCTGACACTATCACTGCCATAACATTCTCATTGATTGATCCATTCTCCTCATTCTCCATATTCTTCCTGGTTTCTCTGAGCCATCTCCGCGCTTGGAATGGAAACCAGAAGTGCTACCTCAATTATTGTCCCCATACGTGCAAAGAGTAGGGGACATTCCCCGAAGCTCTAGCCAAATTTCCCATAGTCAACTAAAATATAAATAAATCTCTAGCTCCCTTAGCAGCCTATGCTATTGTCACCTACTTAAGGTAGGTGGGCATACCAGATTACACCCTCTCAAGTTGCACCTAAAAGACCCAACTCAACTAAAAACATATACAATTATAAACTTGTCATACTTAGAGTGCACACATTACCCAAGGTGGGTGAAGGAACCATCCAGTATCAGAGAAACAGAGGTATGTATGATAATATGTATCTTATTACACATGTTTTTACCTTATTTCAAGTTATCACTTAAAAAGTAATAACAAACAATGACACACCACTAAACTGCTAGATAACATTACATATTCATTGCAGAGAGGCCTCTAGAGGACAGACAGACCTGCTGTAGTGGATTACCACTTGGCACAATCCCAGCAGTAAAATAAAATATCCCAGAAAGGTAAGAACCAGAGAACTCCCTGCTGAGGGTCATCCAGAAAGGAGGAAAGTCTCAGGCATATTGCACACACCAGACCTGCATCAGTGGCTGCTGTACTAACCACTAAACGTACATCAGGGAACATGGAAAATTGTTTAAGAAATGGAAACATGTTGACTCATCAATCGCAATTTCAGCAAGTGCCAACACTACAAAACTAGTTTCCATGATACAGACACTACAGTACTGCATCCCCATTTGGGGGAATACTCCCCAAATTAAAATATACTAACTCCACAGACACTCAAGAGTGATGAAAAGGGGAAAGTAAATGAGCACTCACAGCACTTTTCAGCAATATTCATTTGAGGTATTGAGACACACTAACAGCTATCATACACATGTCTTGCTCCTGAGGAAGAAACTGTAGTTAGGAATCTTTTCCATAATTCCAGCCATAGGGAGCATTGACAGTTTTTTAACAGCATAACCTACCAGGAAAGGAAGAGAACTGGGAGAGGAGAAACACATAACTCACAGCACTAACACTTAAACTGGAAAAGTAGCAATCCCTGCTCCCTAACCTGTCCATACCTTCCAACTATCTGTCAAGCAGAAGTGTAACAGATGCCGGCATCTCTGTGCACTCTCCTAAATGTAATATAGTACTCTACACTGTGATGTTTCCAAAGACTGGTATTACACTCAACAACAGGTTTGTACAAACTTATTAAGAAGTGAAGGGAAAATGTTCAGGTGTTTGCAGCAGACAAAAACAACATTTTTTTTCAGAGCAGGCTCCAAAGCAGGGGATGCCTTACGTCTTCTCATCCTTTCTCCCATGACACCGGTTTGTCTTCTACACAGAAGAAAGAGGGATCACACTTCACAAGGTAATATAATTCCCCAGTGGAAGGGTCATCTGGAGGAGTGACCGCAGATAAGTGGAGTCATTACCCGAAATGTCTCAGAAGCAGGGGCATCAGCAATCTCCAACTTCATTTACCAGGAAGATTCAGAGAAGATGCTGTCTTAATGCGAAAGATTCCTGAGGGGTAGGAACATAACAGGTAGAGGGGTGGGCAATTCATCACTGGAGGACAAGGAAACAATGGCACATTGCTGCAGCAGTGCATCAAGGACCTATGCAATGCCCTGCTAATCATGTTACAGTGCCTGTGTTTGGGAGCATGGAGTTATAGTGACTTTGTAGTTAAAAATGTCAATGTACATTAACAACAGAGCTTAGCGTTATACTAAATTAGTGGCTGATGAATATCACGGAGTAAGGACATTTTCTCTTAGCCCTGAAGTTGTGACCTCGAGTTAGTATTTTTAAAGATTTAGGGTCATGGTGGGGAAAGGGGTTTGTCTCCCTGCAAACAATACATCAATATTATAATAATTAATTTATCTTTACTATTTGTGGGCATGAACTCTGTGCCTTCCACAGACTTCATTGCCCATTCACCCATAACTCACAAAGCGTAAAAAAAGTAAATGCAGCTCTAATGCAGCAGGTGCAACCAAAAGCATGCTATGAGCAGGATGATCTACGGGCATCTGTTCTACTCTTCTTGGTGAGTCTTGGCCCAGATTAATGCAAAAGGAGTAGGCTTTCCGAGACTGACTTCAAACTTAGCCCAGTGCTTAGGGACCTGACTGCCTCCCTTCATGCAAGACGACCAGCCAGCCATGTGCTCATATATGCAGGATGAGGTAATGAATTCCTGGGACTCATTCTCAAGATATGTACGTGGGAAGCATCTCTCTTGCCATTTTCACAGTAATCACCTAATGACAGGTATATGCTTCATTAGTCAAAGAAAAGGTCATGGCCTATAAAGCAGTGGAGACCACAATAATGGTGAACTAAGAAAGTAGAGGATGCTCTGGCCAACACCTAACTTCTTCCTTCAGTCAAACTCCTACCTAGAACAGAACATAGGACCCTCCTTGCCATTCCTTCCACTGGTTCCTCCTCCACAGCAGCCACTATGTTGGAATTAAAAAAGCATTCTATTTTTACCATCAGTTATGATGTGGCCATGCTGAAGCTTCTTCTCTTTGTACAACTGTATGCACCTTCCCCAGACAGCAGAGATAGCTCCTGTGTAGGTTTGGGATGGCTACAGGCAAATCTGGAAGACTTACTTTTCCAACACTGAAACTTTCAGAAGGATAGAGACCAGATCTCCGCAGAGACCAGATCTCCGCAAGTGGCAAGACATAACTGGCTAGTATGAGGCCAAGCAGACTCTCCTAAGCAGGTAACGCCATGGTGTGTGCTGGCACTGAATGTGCAACTGCACCAAGTATGGAAATTAGGGATTTAGAAAGAAGTCGCCGAGACAGGACACTCAGGAGAAAGTTGTCACCCTGTGCAGGTGGCCATACAAATTAAGATCTACAAATGTGGCTGCAGTATTTTAAAACAGAAGGCCATGAGAATATAAATGAAATACCTCGTGTCTATTAAAATCTTGCTAGTATTGCTATGGGAAGAAATCACATTTCCCTACCCCCGTCGCAGGCTCAGGAACACTTTTCAAGTTAAAGAAAAAGACAATATATGACCATCTGTAATGTGTCTGCTACTGCAAATGACACATTTACTTACACACTGTACGTTGCACACAATCAGAACTCTAATGATTATATTAACATTAATCAACAGTAGATAAACTGGCAAAATGTATAAACCCTTCCTGTTGGAGAAGCCTCCAAGTGAGATAGTTTGTCAAACTTCTTTTCATCTTTGTGCAACCAGCTACCAACTCTGGTGGTACACATGGATAAAGCCCTGAGTATAGCACAGGTAACCTTGGTTCAATTAGCCTTTCTGGTTGCTGACAGAGCTAGCAGGGGAGGATAGGTGTGCCCATCCAACAAGGGGGGGGGGAGGCCAGAACCAGCTGCAGAATGCCTCAATCTCCTAGGAAGGGAAGCTAGGAAGCAAAAGATGCATTTGAGTGTGGGGGGGGGGGCAGGCATTAGGCTTACCAGTCCACTGATGGGTGGTAGCCTTCATGGTGCAGGTATGGCAGCATGCACTGACGTGAAGAAGGAATTGTGAGACCCACAGTGATGTTCATTCACTTCCCCTGTCGGGGGAGGGGGGGGATATGGTCATTCTAAATGTCCTCAAATCTGGGATGCTGGCAAGGACACAAACAACTCTCACAGTTGCCTGATTGAGAGCTCCCCCAGATGGATCTTGCCTCCATTGTTATAGAGGACTCCCTACCATGGAGCAGCGAATGAGCTCAAGTCCACATGGGAGAGGCATGGCTTTCAGCAGAAATAGGACAAAAACAACCTAGCAAAAACAAGTTTGTACAAGAAACTCCCAGGATATGCCACCACAATAAAGCAGGTAACTCCACTGGAGCTGATATATGTGGGTGACTGACTTAAACACAAATGAGGAAAATAAAAAAACTACCTAACCAGTTTGCATACTTCTATATGTAAATATCCATGATCCAGACTCAACCTGTCATTCCCTCCAGTTTCCACCCTACTTTACTACAGTTCCCCCACATCAGGTATGACAACCATCCTATATAACCCCAATCCTTCCTAAGATAATTCATTCCATTGTCCCACCAGCCTATGTAGGAAGTAAGTTTCTTTGCTTTCCACACCAGAACTACCTTTTATATCTTGTGTCATGCCCTATGGTTATGCCTTTGGATGCAATACTGAACAGACTACTACTGCAGATCCTGCTTTATTTGTTTTACTGCACTTCCTGTTACATTTTTAGGCAATGAAAGACGTCTATCATCTCATCTCTGTTCATCCTGATCTGCAAAGAAAAAAAGATTCATCTTGTTATGAAACCACTCAGGCACAATTGTGGTTCTATAATGAGAAAAGCAGCTGTAAAGAATGCAGTCCGCAAATAAGAACCAAAATGTAAACTAAAGACATGATGCAGAATTACTGTCCTAAGCACACAAACAATCAGTGAAGAACACCTGAGGCTAGCTGCAGTGGAAGAACTAATGAATCATCAAGTGTTTTTTCATGCACATATTATTATGCTCAACAGCTAATGCATTAGCATTGTTCAGATAACAGCAGATTCTCAGAGCTGCTAAGCCTTGACTCACAGGACTGCTACTCAGATATAGTACAAAAGTCTTTTCCTGTGATCATTATGAAGTATTCTGTTGGTGAATTGTCAAAACCATTACACTTCCCATCAGCAATTTTCATTCGCAACATATTACAGTTACAGCTACATCATCTCAGGGGAGGGGAGCAGAGGCCTAACTTTTTAGGTAAAAATATTAATACCAACTAAATTAGTCACCTGTCTAAATTACTAGCACATACACTTCACTTCCTTGTTTCCTACTTCCCTATCTTCATTTATTTTTTAGCTCCATTCCCAACTATATTTCTCCCTCCCATACTGCCTTGCACTATATCCATTCAAAAACACATCTTCCCTAATAGTTTCTATCTGTTCCACACTGTATCTTTTACTTTTTTCAAATAAATAAAAAATGCTGAAACTGCTGGATAACCGACACATTATTCCACATTACAAAAAGTTCCAGTAAGTGCTTTCGTCTCCCAAAACAATCACAACAAGAGACTTCTTCAGATGAGGTAACCAAAACCAAACACACTTTAAATACCAAATTCTAATCACATGATCTATCACATGATTCATATACAAAAATATAAAATGTCACATTATTTCACATGCATATTTAAAAGCACCATAAAATAACATAACTTAAATATACCTATGTTACCCTTAATGTTTTAATCCTTTCCTTTTTAGGTACATAATAAATGTTTCTCTGTTATTTAATCCAGGTGGAAAACGTGTATTTAATCTAACTTGCCAGGGGTATTCAAGCCAGCCTAACTCTTCTTCTACATTAATTATATTAGTAGTATTAACCAGGGAGTCCAGTATTAAAAATGTATAATTTACTTTACACTTGTTAACTTTATAATGTTTACTCATAGCATTTTATTATCTCCTATTTGAATAGCATATTTATGTTTGTATATTCTCCTACTCAACTCCCTAGTAGTTCTTCCAACATAGAAACTTTTACATTCCATACAAATTATAAGGTAAATCACATTTTTAGACTTACAATTAAATATCCCAGGTATTCTCACTTTACTATTTCCTACTTCTACCTCACCCCCCCTGTATATAACAGATTACACATGTTACAATGATAACATTTAATCATACCACTTCTCAGTTCTGTTCGATAATTTTTACTCAATTTTCCCTGAAAGTAATATTTAAAACTTTTAGGTTTCTTTTGTACAAATGTTGGACTAGTTCCTATTTTATTTATTAATTCACTATTGGCTTTAAATAATCCCCAATTCTTCATAAAAACATTTTTATAGCTCGTGAATCTACACTATTCTGTATAGCCATGGCTCTTTTATATTCATATTGTTTTTTATTACTTTCAATAACATCTCCTATACTCATTCTTTCATCAGTCTGTTCTTGAAGTAATTTATTCACTTCTACAGAAGGATAACCTCTTTTTACTATTTTATTACAAAAATACTTATCTTCCTCACAAAAATCCTCATCTTTCTTACACTACTAATCCTTTTAACTTAGTCTTTTTAGGGTGCATACTAGAAAAATGTAGATAACTATTATTCTGAACTTCTTTTTTATATACTTTAGCTACTAATTTATTATTTTTTTTTTTAAAATAGTTAAGTCCAAATAATTAATTTCGCTATAATTATATTCATAACTAAATTTTAAATAAGTGCACACATTATTAATATAATAGATAAATTCTTCCAGCTCAACAAGTGTTCCTCTCCACACAAGGAACACATTGTCAATAAAACGCACCATTTTCAAAATACATATGTTAAATTTAATTTCCATTACATTAGCTACCTCCCACCCATGCATAAAAACTTTAGCATAGCTTGGAGCTAAAGAAGTACCAATCGCTACACCATTAACTTGCACGTAAATATCTTCATAAAAATGATAAATTATAGCTTAAAACCAATTCTACCATTTCCATTAGCAACCCTATGGTATTATTCGTAAACATTCTAGTTCTTAATACTCCTAACCTTACCGTCTCTATTCCTTCCTTATTAGGAATCATGGTATAAAGGGACTTAACATCTAGTGTCACTAATATATCTAGATCATTCACAATAATTTCTTCTATTTTCTTAATAAAATTAAAACTACCCTTAATATATGTAGAATTAGATAATTCTGCCTTTTGCAGATATCTGTCAACAAAAACTGACAATCCTTCTGTTCTACTATTAGCACTTGCTACGATGGGTCTTAGTGGGGGATTCATTCAAGACTTTGGGAATTCCATAAATTTTACTAATCTTTGGGTTAGTATTATTCAAGAACTTCTTTGTACTATCATCAATTCTCCCAGCTAAAAAAACATTCTTCTCTGCATGAATCAATCATTGCATAAACTTTCTTCACTTCTTTAATACTTTCTTATAATATTTATCATCTGTTAATAGCACCTTCATTTTACTCTCATAATCCTCCCTATCGAGCATTACTAGTGATCCCCCTTTGCCAGCTTTCATACATAAAATAGCATCATTCTTCAGTAATTTATCAAAACAGTCTTTTTCATTTCTAGACAAATTAAAGTATTTGTAGTCTGTCTTATTGTCCAAAATTTCAATAATTTGTATTTCACATATATTTAAAAACATTTCCAACTCCTTTACCAAAGGTGGGTTAAAACAGCTAGGTTTATAAAACTCACATTTTCGTGCTTCACTTTTATCAAACAGAACACTCAAATTCAACAGTCTTACATAGTCCCTTAATTCATTAATAGTATTAAGCTTGTTTGCCCTCTGAGATGGTGCAAAGTTCCATCCCTTTCTTAACACTATACATTCTTCTTCAGTTTAATCATGATTGCTCAAATTTATAATTTTAAAGTTTACAGTACCTATGTCCTCCATCCTTGCTTCATCTTCCTCCAGTTCATTTTGTATTGTTTGTTTTTGACAAAACCGTTTTTTGAGTGATCTTTATTATACAATGAATTATTCATTCTCCCACTAGGTGTCACTTGAGTCCAAGTTCTTTCCTCATTATTTACTCTCTGCTAAACCTCCACAGTTTGTTGATTTCCTTTCTAAGGTTTAACCACAGGATGAGCTCCAGCTTCTGTAATCTCTACATTTTTATTACTCATATTTGTCATTGGCTGTACACTTGTTGACACTTCTGTGACTCCTTTTGCTCCAGAACTTGTTTTAAAATGTCTTTTTGAGTTAATTTCCACCGTATTTGATGTATTCATTCCATTCAGAGGCTGCGAGCATTTCACGGCATTCTCCTCTGAGGTCGCTACAGTGATGTCATCATCTCCATGCTTCTCTGGCGCTTCTTTTAAAAGTTTCAGCCCATACTCAGAAGCCACACCCCCTTTATACTCTCATTGGTCATGCTCAAAATTCTTTTGTTTTCTTTTACTTAACGAATCATTCAATTTGATTAAATTATCTTGGATGCTATACATTTTACTACTGAAATTATCTATGGAGGTATTTTCTTTTAACATGACAAAGTTATCATGTATATTGTCCGACAATTCTGTTATTTTCTATCTGTTGTGGCTTAACAGAACTTCTAAATATTGCATTCCTGCTTTTTGATTGAGTTCAAGCCACCAGTCCACCAAGCTTTTAGGTAAATCATTGCCAGCAGGTAGTTTATTAATTCTCAGTCCCTTTGGCACTTGATTTCCCCTCAGACAATTTTCAAAAAAATAAATTGTCCCATTGCAGATGTTGTAGCTTGGACAGATCACTTTCTAGTTCCATAAACAATTCTCCATGACTCAATTGTGTTTGCATAACAGGTTGTTGTTCATCACCACACATAAATGGATTAACTGGTGGCACCAAACACCCTTGCAAGACTTCTTCACTTGACATAGTACTGTTACTTCTCCCTTTGCTCAATGAATTCACAGTTCCTTCATTATTAATGATGAAAGAACCACATGGTGTATCATTTAAAACGCATCCTTCTGGTAGTGTAGTAAAACTACTACCTGGAAAATTGCGGATATCCATTCAGAAGCCACTAAACACCAAAAAACTATCTTCAAAGTAGCAGAAACGGCAAACAGCAGGATACACAAGAAATGCTGAAACTGCTGGATAACTGACACTTTACTCCACAGTACAAAAACCTCCAGTAAGTGCTTTCATCTCCCAAAACAATCACAAGAGACTTCTTCTGGCTGACATAACTAAAACCAAACACACTTTAAATACCAAATTCTAATCACATGATCTATCACATGATTCATATACAAAAAATTTAAAATGTTACATTATTTCACATGCATATTTAAAAGCACCATAAAATAAAATAACATAATTTAAATACACCTACGCTACCCTTAATGTTTTAACCCTTTCCTTTTTAGGTACATAATAAATTCTTCTCTGTTATTTAATCCAGGTGGAAAACATGCATTTAATCTAACTTGCCAGCAGTATTCAAGCCAGCCTAACTCTTCTTCTATATTAATTATATTAGCAGTATTAACCAGGGAGTCCAATACTAAAAAATTATAATTTACTTTACACTTGCTAACTTTATAATGTTTACTCATAGCATTTTAATTATCTCCTATTTGAATAGCATATTTATGTTTGTATATTCTCCTATTCAACTCCCTAGTAGGTCTTCCAGCAAAGAAACCTTTACATTCCATACAAATTATAAGGTAAATCACATTTTTAGACTTACAATTAAATATCCCAGGTATTCTCACTTTACTATTTCCTACTTCTACCTCACTCCCTCTTGTATATAACAGATTACACATGTTACAATTATAATCATACCACTTCTCTGTTCTGTTTGATAATTTTTACTCAATTTTCCTTGAAAGTAATTTTTAAAACTTTTCGGCTTCTTTTGTACAAATTTTGGACTAGTTCCTATTTTATTTATTAATTCACTATTTGCTTTAAATAATCCCCAATTCTTCGTAACATTTTTATAGCCTGTGAATCTACACTATTCTGTATAGCCATCACTCTTTTATATTCATATTGTTTTTTATTACTTTCAATAACATCTCCTATACCCATTCTTTCATCCGTCTGTTCCTGAAGTAATTTATTCACTTCTACAGAAGGATAACCTCTTTACAATTTTATTACAAAAAGACTTAGCTTCCTCACAAAAATCCTCATCTTTCTTAGTTAGACTATTAATCTTTTCTAACTGTCCACCACATTTAACTTAGTCTTTTTAGGGTGCATACTAGAAAAATGTAGATAACTATTATTCTGAACTTCTTTTTTATATACTTTAACTACTAATTTATTATTTTCTTTAAAAATAGTTTAAGTCCAAATAATTAATTTCGCTATAATTATATTCATGAGTAAATTTTAAATAAGTGCAAACATTATTAATGTTGTGTCTTTCGGCTTTTCCCGGTTAGGGGTCGCCACAGCGGAACTCCGGTCCGCTAATGATTGGCAGATGATTTTTACATACCGAGTTGCCAGCCCTGACGCACAACCTCCAACGAAGGTACACCCATTCACACATGTCTCCATGCAGAAGATGCTGTAGCTGAGAGTCGAACCAGACAGCGTCTTACTGTGAGGCAACAACACTACCGCAGCACCACCACCGCGGATTGCAAACTTATAATAGATAAATTCTTCCAGCTCAACAAGTGTTCCTCTTCACACAAAGAACACATCGTCAATAAAATGCACCATTTTCAAAATACATTTGTTAAATTTACTTTCCATTATATTAGCTACTTCCCAACCAGGCATAAAAACTTTAGCATAGCTTGGAGCTAAAGAAGCACCCATCGCTACACCATTAACTTGCACGTAAATATCTTCATAAAATAATAAAAAATTATAGCTTAAAACCAATTCTACCATTTCCATTAGAAACCCTATGGTATTATTCGTAAACATTCTAGTTCTTAATAATTCTAACCTAACTGTCTCTATTCCTTCCTTATTAGGAAACATGGTATGAAGGGACTTAACATCTAGTGTCACTAATATATCTAGATCATTCACAATAATTTCTTCTATTTTCTTAATAAAATCAAAACTATCCTTAATATATGTAGAATTAGATAATACTGCCTTTGGAAGATGTCTATCAACAAAAACTGACAACCCTTCTGTTTTACTATTAGTACTTGCTATGATGGGTTTTAGTGGGGGATCATTCAAGTTTTTATGGACTTTGGGAATTCCATAAATTTTACTAATCTTTGGGTTAGTATTATTCAAGAACTTCTTTGTACTATCATCAATTCTCCCAGCTAAAAAAACATTCTTCTATGCATGAATCAATCATTGCATAACCTTTCTTCACTTCTTTAATACTAACTTTCTTATATTCATCATCTGTTAATAGTACCTTCATTTTACTCTCATAATCCTCAATATCGAGCATTTATAGTGATCCCCCTTTGTCAGCATTCATACATAAAATATCATCATTCTCCAGTAATTTATCAAAACAGTCTTTTTCATTTCTAGACATATTAAAGTATTTGTAGTCTGCCTTATTGTCCAAAATTTCAATAATTTGTATTTCACATATATTTAAAAACATTTCCAACTCCTTTACCAAAGGTGGGTTAAAACTGCTAGGTTTATAAAACTCACATTTTCGTGATTCACTTTTATCAAACAGAACACTCAAATTCAACAGCCTTACATAGTCCCTTAATCCTTTAATAGTATTAAGCTTGTTTGCCCTCTGGGATGGTGCAAAGTTCCATCCCTTGCTTAACACTATACATTCTTCTTCAGTTTAATCATGATTGCTCAAATTTATAATTTTAAAGTTTACAGTACCTATGTCCTCCATCCTTGCTTCATCTTCCTCCAGTTCATTTTGTATTGTTTGTTTTTGACAAAACCGTTTTTTGAGTGATCTTTATTATACAATGAATTATTCATTCTCCCACTAGGTGTCACTTGAGTCCAAGTTCTTTCCTCATTATTTACTCTCTGCTAAACCTCCACAGTTTGTTGATTTGCTTTCTAAGTTTTAACCACAGGATGAGCTCCAGCTTCTGTAATCTCTACGTTTTTATTACTCATATTTGTCATTGGCTGTACACTTGTTGGCATTTCTACGATTCCTTTTGCTCCAGAACTTTGTTTGAAAGGTCTTTTTGAGTTATTTTCCACCGTATTTGATGTATTTTTTCCATTCAGATGCTGCGAGCATTTCATGGCATTTGCCTCTGAGGTCACTACAGTGACGTCATCATCTCCATGCTTCTCTGGCACTTCTTTTAAAAGCTTCAGCACATACTCAGAGGCCATACCCCCTTCATACTCTTGCCGGTCATGCTCAAAATTCTTTTGTTTTCTTTTACCTAACGAATCATTCAACTTGATTAAATTATCTTGGATGCTATACATTTTACAATTGAAATTATCTATGGAGGTATTTTCTTTTAACATGACAAAGTTATCACATATATTGTCCAACAGTTCTGTTATTTTCTGTCTATTGTGGCTTAACAGAACTTCTAAATATTGCAGTCCTGCTTTTTGATTGATTTCAAGCCATTCATCCACCAAGCTTTTATGTAAATCATTGCCAGCAGGTAGATTATAAATTCTCAGTCCCTTTGGCACTCGATTTACCCTCAGACAATTTTCAAAAAATAAATTGTCCCATTGCAGATGTTTTAGCTTGGACATATCACTTTCTAGTTCCATAAACAATTCTCCAGGATTCCCTTTTGTTTGTGTAACAGGTTGTTGTTCATCACCACACATAAATGGATTAACTGGTGGTGCTAAACACCCTTGCAAGACTTCTTCATTTGACATAGTATGGTTATTTCTCCTTTTACTCAACGAATTCACAATTCCTTCATTATTAACGATGAAAGAAGCAGATGGTGTATCATTTAATACACACCCTTCTGGTAGCGTAGTAAAACTAGTACCTGGAAAACTGCGGATATCCATTCAGAAGCCACTAAACACCAAAAACTCTCTTCAAAGTAGCAGAAACGGCAAACAACAGGATACACAAAAAACGCTGAAATTGCTGGATAACCAACACTTTATTCCACAGTACAAAAACCTCCAGTAAGCATTTTCGTCTCCCAAAACAATCACAAGAGGCCAAATAAACCCTCATTTCTCCTTATTTTGACTACATAGTTATACTCTAAGCCTTTCATACCCCTGTATTCCTTAAATTCCAGAGAAGATACCAGGACAACCTAACTCTCTTCTTTTATAGAAAATACTTCTCTTCTTACCTATCGTCTACCAGCTTTCAGAACCCACCATCATTGAATCTCCTACTGCCCTGCAACTTCTTGTGTTCCTCTTCATTGCTACTTCCACACTACCTGACATTTATAAAATGCAAATTCCTTTACTTAAGGCCACTTTTCAGTTTATCCTCTATTTTTCTCCTCCTACTGTGCCACCTTTCATCCTACCAGGGCTCAATAATATGTCTCAGCATCTCTCCAACTTTGTCTCGACCACCATCCATACTTCCTCTTTACACTCTCCACACATTACACCTATTTAATGTTGCCCCTCAACTTTGCTCCAAATATAGACTGTACTTCAACTCAAACTACAACAAAATTAAGTGCAAGAATCCTCTCAAAAAGAAAACAAGCATGCATTAATTCCCCTGTATACTAAAACCTACTAGGATATATATACACCCTAATCCTGGCCCCACCTATCACAATGAACACAAAGATAATTCTCACTCACACTCTTCTCTAATTCCACAACAGCCAGTCCCCAAAACCTTGGACCTAATTTTTGCTGCAATAAATGTTAGAAGCATAATAAATAAAACTGCTGAACTACATGACTGGATTGTCCAACATAAATAAGCCTGATATTCTTGTTGTAACTGAAACCTGTCTTAAACCTAGCATGAACAACTAAGAAGTTATACCTCCTGGCTTTAATATCATCTGTAATGACCATATAAAGAGGAAAAATGGCAGTATTGCTTTAATATTTATCAATATATACCACATTTACCCTTACAGCAAACCAAGACCAAAATTCAGCTCAGCAGAGCTTCTTATTGCTCTCCTCAAAATAAACAATTATAAATAAATATGCATTACTGTCCTTTATATCCCTCCTGGTGACAATGCAGCTATATTGGAAGATATCCTTCACTGGATATCCATAACATTTCCACAAGAAAAAATACTACTAAGTGATGCAAATGTCAATTGGTTGGACATAAACTCTAACTTCTCTATATCTAGCATGAACCTATATGGTTTCACAAAACTAATTAATAGTCCTACACATTATAGCAATATATCACGTTCCCTATTAGACTAGATCCTAGTATCAGACTTACAATGTCAGACTCTCTCTCAGTGATCATCTCCCAGTTTATACAACCAGACATCTCATACATCCAGTTAAACAGCATATTTATAAAACAACACACAATCTTTCCAAGTTTAATCTAGAAATGGTCATTACTACACTATTATCTATTAACTGGAACTTCCTAAAAATCCTCCCCTTAGACGATGCTGTAAATGAATTCAATACAACTTTTCGAAATATCCTAAATAGCCTTGCACCTCCAAGAAGGAAGCGACAAAAAATAAACAATGCAATCTGGCTATCCAAAAAGAGTAAAATGATAATAGAGGACAGAGAAAAAGCATGGCAAAAACATAACACGCCTCAAAATCTTGAAAACTTTAGAATGCTTCGCAATCGTACTAACAAAAAAACAAATAAATGAAGACAAAAATCTTTATTATAATAACTTTCAGAATAATACTAAACACAACCTAAAAAAAAAAAATTTGGACATCCATTAAAGAAATCTTACATCACGGCCAAAAATTCAACCCAAACTACTCTCCCAATAATTCTCCACTCAAAACTGCAATACAGTTCAACTCTTATTTTATAGATAGTATAGCATCTCTAACCAAGGATTCCTCAACATCTAACCCCAACCCTGCCTAACAGCCACATATCACCACATCCACTTTCACCTATATAAAACTACTCTTAAACAAACTTAAACTGTGCTCTTCAGTACCTAAAAATAGCAGCCAACAGCATTACCTATCTTGTCTCAATCCTTATAAATGGGTCAAGTCCAGGAATCCCACACTCCCTCACTCTGGAAAAAGTCACACATTATCCCTCCGCACAAAGGAGGAAATTCAACAGACATTAATAACTTTAGACCTAAAGCAATCTTAACTTCCCTTGCCAAAATACTTGGAAAATGTATTCAAAAACAATTGCTAGACTATCTCCTACAGGAATAACTCCCATCCCCTACAGAACATGGCTTCCATCCTTCCTATACCACTAGCAATGCTCTTCTAACTTATATAGATACTGTCAATAAAGCTAGAGATACTGGCAAACTAGTCTCCTCCTTATTTCTAGCCTTGTCTAAAGCCTTTGACACCGTTTGTCACAGTAAACTTCTACTTCAAATGTCCTTACTAGGTCTCTCTCAGCCCACCCTTCTGTGGTTCAAAAGCTACCTGACAAATAGGTATTAGTTAGTAAAATGGCACTCCATGCTCTCTCCTTATCTCCCAGTCAACACCAGTGTACCACAAGGCTGTAACCTTGGTCCTCTCCTGCTTAACATTTTCACCAATGCTCACTATAAATCCACACAATGGGCCACCCTAACACAGACAATTCCACTCTCATTTGCACATCTGACAACATGGTACACCTCCAAAAAATTACACAGGAAGTTTAACAGCCACTAAAACATGGCTTCATAACTCACAAAAAAGACCAACAACTACTTTTTATCCCAAATTCCTCTTCCTCTCTCTCTTGATAATACAACCACTTAAGTCACTTCTCATACCAAATTATTAGGGGTGGTAGTGGATGATAAGCTTATATTCACCCTGCATATACAAAACTACATAAAAAAGACTCATCAAAAAGTAGGGATGCTTTACAGAGCCAACAACTTATCTCCTCCCCACACCATCTTTATGGCACTTCCATCCTTACTAATCGTCAGGCTTCACAAAACGTAAGACTTGAACAATGCTATAACAAAGTTGCTACATTTGCAGCACATACCCCTTTTCAGAACTCTCCACTGTATAGGACTAAAAAAACCTAAATTGGTTACAACTGCCTCATCAACTAACATATACACAGCTTCCTGCCACCTATAAAATTATCCAACATCTACATGCCTGTCCGGCACTAAAACTCTGTCTGCACAACTATGCTCCCAGTTAGTCACTGCAATCCAGTGACTAAAACCTCCTGTCTGTCTACAAACCTATCAAATCTGCCTGGCATTGTCTGTACTCGTATAAGGTTGCTAAGTCCTGGAACTCCTTACCTGTACATATCAGGTCAATACCCTCCCTCCAATATGTTAAAACCACTCTGGAAGACTTTCTAGCTAAAAGCTGGCCCGTTCTTGCTCAAAACCAAGATAAATTATATCCCTAAATATGAGCAAGTACCTTTTCATTCCTTACACCTCCTTACTCTCACTTCTTCACTTACTTCCTTACTTCTATCAAATTCTCTTCCCTGACTTTCTCTCTTAAATGCACGATAAGCCTGTTTTCCCTCACTTCATATTGCAATTCCTGTTTGTATTAAAATAACTTACCTTTAATTTCTCTACAAACTGTCTAAAATTTTTATAAATGTTAAATGATTATCACATAACTTGTACTGATTCTTAACCAATGGTTTTATATATCACTAATTTGTTATAATAATTTAAACTGCAGTTGTTTTTGTTTTATTTTTGAAGATTGTAAAATGTTTTGTAATAATTTTGGAGCTTTTCTCCCCAGGGCTCCGCTGAAAATGGGCTTCTACCCAGTTGGACATTCCCAGTAATCAAATGTCAATAAATAAATAAATACATAAATCCGCAGGTCAATATCTCTGTTGAAGGTTATATCTGTAAAAGAGAAATCTTCAGGCTAGTTACCACCACCACCACCACCCAACCCAACCCCCAAGACACACACACACACACACACACACACACACACACACACACACACACACACACACACACATTCAGATGTTACAGTCATTCCAAAAGAGAAAATTACCTTAATATTTTCTTCTGTGATGTACTTTTCTGCCTTTTCAGTAATATTTTGCTGGTTTCTATGAAGGAATGCCTTGGGATGAAAAAAAAAATTCTTAATTAGACCTTAACAGAAATATTCAAATAATAAAATACTTAGGACACAATAATTATAAAACATTTTAAATTTTCAGTTTCATAAAATAACATTATTTCCTAACTCTAAATATACTACAGAGTACTCAATTACTCTCATTAGAAAAGATGTCAACAATAAAAAGCTATGATATCTGAAATTTACATACATGTGTCATTAACGCCATCTGCAGTGAAATTCTCTTTTTTTATCTGTTAAGCAGGTATGAGGCAACATGGCCAGCAGTTAGAGCTGCTGTCTCACTGATTGGTTCTACAGTTTCTTTCTTCTGTGGGGTACCTTCTGTGTGGAGTCTGACTGCCTTACCTGTGTCCATGTGGGCTTCCTCTCACATTCCAAATACAAAATACCGATGAGGGGGCCATCCTCTAAACTGCCAGCATGAATGCATCCTGTGTGTCCGTGAGTGTGTATGTATCCTCTATTTATTCATGTGTGTGCGTGAGTGTTTGTGTGTTGTGATACATCCGGAGTATCATCCCATCTGATATTTCACTGCCTTATGTACACTGAATGCCAATATAGGCTCCAGTTATTACACAACACTGACAAGATACATGAGACAAGTGTAGAAAGAATAAATGAATGAATAAATTAATTTTAACCAAGTAGCTCCACTGGACCAACCAAAGGCATCCCTTTCAGGGCAAACCTAGAGCATAAAGGTGCATTTGTAAGGATTTAAGAGACAAAAGGCTTCAATGGCACATTGTTCCTTGTACTATATCTCCCAACTACCCAGATTTATTCAGAATGTCCAGATTTTTGCCTCATATTTTTTGGTCTGTTCCTTTACTAGCAAACCAATGATTATTGAAGTCACTAAATTATGACACAGATTTGAGTTTCAGATTTCATATTCTTCAGAAAATACATACTAATACAAATCCTGTTATTCTAGCAACTTTCTAAGAAAAATATTTAAAATATGTCCCTATTTTTGTCCTTTGCTTCCCATTATTGTGATATTCGTCCAGATTTCTAATGCTAAGAGGGTGACAGGTATGACTGGTACTGATCCAAAGACAGTGTCTACTCCTCCACATTAGCTGGAAATGAGACTGCAAACTAAATAACAAATCTAAGCTCTACAGGAACAGACTTGAGTGAATGAATTTATGAAAACAACAGAAGTACAAATCATCCTTTTCTCTGACAAGGAATGCACCAATGTGCCAACATGAAATGGTTATAAAATTGTTAACAAGAATGACACAGACCCAATCTTCACAACCACTTTAAGTCATCCATATGGTCAAGTGCTGTTTCTAGATTGCAAGAGCATCCTCAGATGAGTGGAGCTCTTTGAGAGTCACGTTCTGAGAACACGCACAACATAATCACACCTTCACAACAGCTGGCAGCAGTGGCATAACTTGCTGTAAGCAGTCTGCAGCCTGGTACTACAAATCCTGCAGCAGCTAGTTGACCTTTTACTTACTTATTTATTCTAATGTATTCAGTGGGGTGGTGCACTCATCCAGATGGACTCTTTTCAGGCCCAATGCAGAAGCATACAACTCAAAGTACAACCATAATTGTTATAGTATTCCACCACTATAAGTCCACATTTAATAGAATGTGATGACAAAGAATCCAAAGGGCCACGCCCAGTGGGGAGAGCACCTTCTACCTTTGTAAGTAAATTGATATTTGCCAGTAGGCCATTTTTTTTCCTAGATTCTTGCTCAGTGAGCGAGAAAAGAGATAAGCTTGAAGTTAGATGGATGGTAATTTGGGTCTGGAAGTTTTGGCATGGACATCATTATTTCTTTTATCCATACAGAGGGTAGTATGTTTTGGCAGAAAAAAAACATCAACTGTATCTTAATAGCTGAATTAGGTGCTGTCTACAGAGGTGTATACCAAGGGTGTAGATTGCCAACACACAATGCAGCATCGTTTGGAATTTTCTTTGAGGAGCTCTTCAATACATGGACAGTATATGAGATGGATTTTCTGAAAGGTAATTGTTACAACAGGTAAATGAATGAGAATTAGGGAATATGGAGAATTGTTTAGTAGGTCTTGAGAGCACAGTGGGCCTGAAGTGGTACGGATAGAGATGAATGTGCTTGCATTGTTCTTTATTTCATGACACATTAAGTTATTAACGTGACCAAAACATGTTTAGTTTGGCAAGTTTCCTTATGTAGTGATCTAGTAGCATTTATTTTGTTTAAACTGCACTACGTAAGATTATCTTTGTCTTGCAGCTTCCAAGTACAACTGTATTTACTCAGTGCTTAGTCTAACCTCTAGTGCTTAGATTATGTATGTAATACTGATGATGTGCTACAGGTAAAGGTTTCTAACACTCAGTGCACCAATCTGAAGCAGAAATGACTGTGCATGTTCTACCTTTTTTTTTTTTTTTTTTTTGCTTTTTTGCTTCCTGTGTCTGTTTACTATATGCCTCCTTTCAGTCAATTTGCCCATTTGTTCAGCAAGCATGGACCTGGAGGGGGCCATTTTTCAAACACCTATCAGTGGTTGTTAGAAAATTTTTGTTTAAGGCCTATTTCTGGTGAGCACCGGACAAAGTGCCAAAGCGGAGAAGTGCAATGGGCTGGCCACTGAGAACATCCCCTTCGCTTCTGCAAAAGGCCTTCCCCCCATAAGCCTCGTCACTACCCGCAACACACTTAGCAATGGTTTCCCTAGTCTCCACCAAGGAAATTGCACCAACATGTGTGCCCCTGAATGTATGTATCCCTTCCCAGTCTGTGGCAGAGACAAGCTGGCCACAGTCATTCACTCCTTCCCTTCTCTGCCCAGCTCTTTCAACGCCGGGGCTGCTAATAAAATCCCATTTTCTTGGGTCACAGTCAGTGTTCTATTTCTTTGTACCATGGAGCCAGTCATAATTGCTCTAGTCTTGATGTCTCACTCTGAATTTGCTGATATCTATATGTAGTCCCAGTTCCATATGTTGCTTAATAACAAGTAAGCTGGCTTCTCCTGAAATATGCTTGAATAAGAGAAAGCAAATAGACTGCATAACCCACTACCCAGCCCTCATGGTGTCTTGAAAAAAGTGGGTACATGCTGGCTCTTTCCTTACTGATACACCCTATGCCATTGCTATGTTATTGGAGGTGATGAGTATCACAATATGGGGCAGGCAGACTTTAAATGCTTGTAGGGTCAGAAGAACTGCCCCTGACACTAGTAGGCTGATTTGAATCTGCAGGGGTCCAGAAACCTTGTACAGTTTACTCCTTCTAACCCTTTCTCATAAAAACAATATAACAGATGCTTTCAGAATAACTGCTCTCAAGGGATTGTGAATATTGAATGGATTGCCACCTGTAAAGTTAGGGGATGCATCCAATATCCAAGAAGTTTTATAGACTCTCTCAAATCTTTTCATTAGCAAGGACATGGATCCAGCAATTGAGACTACTGGACTCTTAATGCCCAGTGAAATGTTCTCATGTTGTACCTTGGAAATATTATTATATGTATAACAGCTGCCCAGAGTTCCAGAGTCTTGAGACAAGGGGGAGCAAATGTTGAAAGGGAGTTAACAGGCAAAAAATATTGTGTTGGACAAGCTGAATTCTTTCTGGAGGAAGACAAGCCCAATATATAAAGATATCCAATGAAACTGAGCAGCCATCTTTAGCAAGGTTCACTTTTATTCTCTGGAAGTGAAATGGCCTCATGTGAGACTCCGGACTGGAAAGTAGGGTTTGAGGACAAGGACAACCTAAGAACCAGGCAGTGGGCAAATTCTGGATCCATGAGGATTTTGTTTGGCTGCTACTGTGTACATGCATTTCCAGAAATTCTGGGGGCTGATATGACCCTAAATGGAAGACTTCCAGACTGGTGCTGAATGGTTCCTTCACAGAAGCAGAGAAACCTCCTGTACCTCCTAATGATCTTGACATGAATGCAGACATCCTACAGATCAAAACAATGTATTGAATATCATTCAGATAAGCAAAGAAGAACTGACTGCACAGTGACTACTCAAAAGGTTTCTTTTTGTAGGAAGGTGTTTAAGCCACTTGAATATGGTATGAGCTTGAGGCCCTTTTTTATGTAGTACAAAAAACAATTTGGAGATAGAATTACTCTTTTTGGTTTACTGTGACCTACTGGATTGATTTTTTTTCTAAACAGTTGATGATCAAACCTTTTCTTTCATGTTTCTGATGGAGTGGAACATTAGGCAAGAGTAACAAACAGTGGCACAAGGAAGTGTGGAAGGGAATTTTGCACCCTCTGGATATTATTGTTGAAATCCACTTGTACTTTGTTAAGAGCTAGTCACACGAGAATCTGGAGAGACAAGTAGGCCCTGACTGCCTCCACAGTGGAACAGTCAGGCAAAGACAGAAGGATGCTGCTGCTACCCATCTGTGGGTGATTGCGGCTGCTCAGTTGCAGAAGAGGACCTTTTTGGGACCATTATCTTTTGAAATTTTACACTGTGTCCCTCTTTTGCTATTGCCCAAAACTAAACTAGATCTAGCCTAGCCTTCTCTACTTCCTACAAAAGGAGCATTGAGATGGCAGGAATTTGACCCCAACAGCTGAGAAGGTCTTATTCTCTTTCTCAACAGTTTCTAAGTGTACCTTGACATCAGGTGCAAAACAACAGGGTCCCTGGAATGAGGAACTTGTAATGGTCCTCGATGAAATCAGTAGGCCTGAGCCTGGCATGCCAGCATGGAAAGGACAGATCCTGTGACTCTGGATGAGCCTTCGACAGCACTGTAGGTCATTCCATCATAAGGTTTGATACTGAAGAAACAGGTCTTTATCTAGACCATCAGGAAATTGTGCCAAAAACTGGTGCATCTCTTCTATCATGTCTCATTGGAACTCCATTACATGGCTCAAGTAGTACAGAATTCTTAGTGAAAAACTGAATAACATGTAAATCTGCATCTGAAACAATCAACCATTATGGATTTTTTTTATGTGGAAGGATGGGCTGCAGGGATATGGAAAATGGCAGTCTTCTTAAGAGCAGTTGCTGCTGTTGCTAAAAGAGTATCTATCTTAGGGGTCTCTGACCAAAAGTTTCAGTCTGTGGATAGTCGAAGGATCTAGCTTTCTAGGACACTGATATCACCATGTCTGGGTCTTCCCATGCTGCTTTGATAGCCACTTTTAAATATGCCCATCAATGGACAAAACACCCAAGAGGATTCTTAGGTGGACCAAAAGGCCTTTTGCAACATTTGTTGTGAGGACATTGGTGGGCCATTCCCCTCTTTATCTCATTATCTCTAATGTCTCCTTATGACTGGGGGCTTCAAAAATCATGGTGGTGAGTCTTCTTCCTCATCTTCATCAAATTCTAGGATTGCAGACTCCAGACTATAGTCAGTGTGCTTCCTCTTGTGTGTCACCTTCTTCAGGATCTTTGGAGTGGGGGAGTCAGAACAGCATGAAGATGATTAGACGTTGGTTACTGTTACTAAAGGAAAGTGCAAAGGACACAGGGTTACTCTGTCCTGCTGTATAACAGGTGGCAAGGATAAGGGCTGAAGAAAACATGTTTTCCTCACAGTGAAAGATCTCAGCATCAAATAAACAAAGAACAATGGGGGCACCAGTGCAAGGAAGCTTGTGAGCCTGGCATCAATTGAAGCATCATCAGGTGACTTGGTGTCAGGAATCTTTTCACCAGCTGCTGAAGTTTGGAGCAACTGGGCAATGGGACCAACAATAAAATGGTCAGTACCTACTCCTTACTAGAGCCCTGACCCTCAACATAGAAATCAATAACACCAGCAGTGACAGTATCAAAATGACTGATGCTAATGGGAAACTCAACAGTAGAGCTATCAATGCCAAGGTATGCAATGCTAGGACATTGCAGGCATGGCCCTGAAAAGGCTCTCACATTGACAATGATGTCACAAGGATTTATAGTGACAACCTCCAAAGTGGTGTTGATCATGAGATAAGCACAGGAGACCCAATTTCTGGGGTAAACACATTGATGAACCACTCCATCCTGCAGAAAACCAAATTCGGAAGGAGCTGCAGAAGTATTTTCTTTTCTTTGCTCTCCAAAAGGCATCTGCAAACCTGCAGTAATCAAACCCAGGCAAGACAAGCAGGAGAGAGATATTCTGAGAAGCTTGCCTTGGCCTCATTATTTTAGAAACATAATATTTAGAATTTAGAGAACTGTGCTAAAACAGACACTGACCCAACAAATTTTGAAATAATCTTTGATTTCATTTTTATCTAGAAAACATAAAGGATCTGATCAGGAACGTTGTGGGTGTACAGGTTTGGGGACCTTATGAGGTTTACATTTATTGGGGCTTGAATGTTCATGAAACCAAATTTGACAGTTTCTCCTCTCTCCACTTTGGGGATGAAGTCCAGGTTGGTCACGAGTTGATTTTCAGTCATATACAGGCAGTACCTCACAATTTCACAATATTAATTTCCGGCCCAAACAAAATTAAAAAATACACTAAAAATTTTTTTTAAAAAATGTAGTGCACCATGATTTGAAGTGCAGAACATCTATTAAATGGAGGAGAGGATGTGGAGGAAGGATGCAAGACTATTGTACATTACTAAAACTATGGCTCACATGCCACATACAAGTTTATTTGATTTTAAATCCATCTAGGAATGCAGGCCAACATGTTTCCTGTCCAGCTAAAATGCATGCTCATTACATCATTGTGCGATAGCAGTTATGAAATGAATATATGTTGCCTCTGATTATGATTAATGTTTTATTTAGTTCACTTTAATGTGATATAAGTTATAACTTAAAACATCTAACAACAGTTGCCTATCCAGACCCCCAAAAGAAATAATAACATTATAACTTAGAACATCTTACAACAGTTTCCTATTCACCCCCCAAAGAAAATAATAACATTTTAACTTAAAACATCTTATAACAGTTTCTTATCCACATCCCCAAAAGAAATAACAACACACACTACAGTGTATACTGGTGTGTCTGTTTTTTAATCCCTCTCCAGTACGTTGCTCAGTGGCTCCCCTACTTGGCTCATTCATTCAGGTGAGTCAGCATCACACAGTTGTGCCTATTCTGTCTACCCAGCCCCACCAGTGTCCATGCCATAAACTGAACATGCGTCACCTTATTTACACTATTTACAAAGTCCACTTAGTCTTTAGTTGCTGGCAGGGAAGTGTTGTTCACCCTGTCCTACCTGTTCCCTCTGTTTTTCGGCAGGTGTAGGTGAAAGAAAATGTGTCCAGGGTGACTTGTCTCTCCCTCTTTTTCAAGATAGTCATGAAGTGGTGCACAACTGTGTTGTTAAACAAGTCCGTCATCCTGCTTATGTCAGCTTTGTTGAGGTGCCACTCCAACACTGTAGCCTGCACCTTCTCCCAGTTGGATAAAAGCTCTTTAGTGCAAGCTGTTGGCATAGGTCATTTTTCCCCCCTGGTGTCCTCATCTTCAGAAGACTCTCCCCTTTCTTTTTCTTTGAACTGCTTATTGCAAAGTGCTGTAAGTTCCTCCATTGTGAGCTCATCATCATGGTCTTGTTGCAGTTCCTCCACATCTGCCTCATCCACCTCCCCTACGTCCAGGTGTTCTGCTGTGGAAATTATGTCTTACAGCTCTTCAGCTGCTTCAGCATCTTCAGTTGCTTAATCCAAAATTTTGCCCTGGGAAAAGGAACGAACCAGTTTCCTCCAGGCTACATGAAAGGCTTTCTGCAAAACTCCATCCCAGGCACTTTTGATGAATGACATGGCATAAAGAATGCTGAACTTAGTCTTCTAGAATTCCTTCAGTGTTTTATCTGAAGAATGAGTCACGTTGAAGAGCCTTGAGAAGAGTGCTTTTGTGTAGAGCTTCTTGAAGCAGGCATTGACTTGTTGATCCATAGGTTGAATGAGAGAAGTTGTGTTGGGAGGTAGGAACTGAACCTTAATAAAATCATAGTCTATCTGAAGAATTTCCTTTAACTCTCATGGGTGGGCAGAGACACTGTCCAAAAGCAGAAGAACTTTCATTGGCAAATTGTTCTTTCAGGTACTTTCTGACACTTGGAGCAAACTCCTCGAAAATCCAATCCTTGAAAACTGACTGGTCTACCCAAGCTTTGGTGCTTGATTTCCACATTACAAGTAGTTTTGATTTTATAGTCTTTTTTCCAAAGCATCTTGGGTTTTCTGAGTGATACACCAGCAGAGGCTTCAGTCTGAAGTCTCCACTGGCATTTGCTGCAAGGAGGAGTGTGAAACTATCTTTCATAGGCTTGTGACCTGGAATCCTAGCTTCTTCTTGGGTTATGTAAGTCCTACTTGGCAATCTCTTCCAGAAAAGCACCGTTTCATTGCAATTAAAAATTTGTTCTGGCAAATAGCCTTCTCTCTCTCTATCACTTCTTCAAATTCCTTGACAAATTTCTCTGCACCTTCTTTGTCAGCAGTAGCTGCATCTCCTTGTCTCAGAGCACTGTGGATGCCACTTCTTTTTTTAAATCTGTGGAACCCACTTCTTTTTTTTAAATCTGTGGAGCCATCCCCTACTTGCCTTAAATTCCTCTGTTTGCTGTGAGCTACTTCCTAGAGTTTTTTGTAGGTCTTCAATGATGAGCTTAGCTTTCTCACAGATCATGGTCTGAGTTATTGGATCCCCCTTCATCTGCCTCTCCAGGATCCAAACAAGAACCACCTTCTCCATATCTGCATGAATTGTGTTTCTATGTTTGTCCAAAACCATTGTTGCTCCTTTTGACACTTTAGCACCCATGATGCTGTCTTTTTTTTTCCAAAATATTGTGACAGAAGACTTAGGCACACCATACTATTCTGCTAGTTATCATATTTTACCTCCTCTCTCAATTTTACCTGTGATTTATTCTTCTTTTCAATGCTCAGCCACTTATTTTTCGGCCAATATCACCCTTCTTTGGCACCCATTTCTTCACTTCTTCGCAACAGTTAAAAGAAATAACTGCACAACAACAACAGGAAACAATGAACAACTTTTCAGCCTCCTTTCCAGGTAAAATTGCAAGACGTTGGTTGAATTTTGGATGCCCAGCTGTCCCAAAGTGTGGTTGAATTGTGAAACAGCTGAGTTGTGAGGTGGTTGAATTGTGAGGTACCTCCTGTACACACAAAAAGTACAGTTGTGTACACTTACCATAAATGTAGATGTTCAAGTGTATTCACTGTTGCAGTCATTACATTTGGGTTATCTGCCTGCAGGTAGCCCTCAGTCGGCCAGAACACCAGAGTCTTAGTATTTCTACATTGGATGCTGTCGCTTCTTCCATGACGTCAGGTCGTCAGGGGTATAAAACAGGGCCAATGCAATTACATCAGTTTTTCTTGCCCCAAATGTCAGGGCCCCCCAAATAGGGAGCTAGTGTATGGTGGGGAACACCACCAGTAAAAAGTAAATACCAATGCCATTAGGAATGGCCATAGAGAGGAGAGATAGAAAGATAGAGAAACCCAGGGGGCTGGAGGGAGGGAAACCAGGACTGCAAGAGTGAATACACTTGAACATCTACATTTATGGTAAGTGTGCACAACTGTACTATGTTCTTCATGTTTCACTGTTGCAGTCATCACACTTGGGTTGATTCCCAAAGGTGAGGAAGGGTGGAGGCAGTCAAGAAGTGTTAGGGCTGGCTAGTAGGCCTTGCAAGATTGCTGTAGCAAATCCAGTCCTGGATTTAGAAAAGATAGGTAAGTGGTAATGCTCGGTGAAGGTGTGAACAGAACTCCAGGTTGCAGCTTCCAGAATGTTCCTGGTAGGGACTCCCCTGAGAAATGGTGTAGAGGTGGAAGTAGCCCTAGTGGAATGTGGTCTGATCCCCTGTGGGGTAGGTTTACCATGGTGCTTGTAGCAGAAATGGATGCAGTGTGCTATCCATTTGGAAATGGTTTGTTTTGAAATGGCCTTACCCTCTGCCCCTGTAGTAAAGCTGACTAGCATCTGGTCAGATTTTCTGAAAGGCTTAGTCCTGTCAAGGTAGAACCTGAGCTGTCTGTGCAAGTCCAAGGAGTGCAGGATCCTTTTCCCCTTTATTCTGAGGGTTAGGGAAGAAGGTTGGCAAATGGATGGATTGGTTTAGAGCCACACTGGATGCCACCTTAGGCATAAAGGACGGGTTAGTCCGGAGGGAAACCCTGTCAGCATGGAAAATAATGAAGGGTTCCACAGCCATTAGTGCCTGCAACTCAGACACTCTTCTTGCTGAAGTTATGGCTAGAAGCAAGACTGTTTTCCAAGAGAGGAATTTTAACTCTGCTGAGGCAGCAGATTCAAAAGGGGGAAGTGTGAGCTTTTCCAGTACAAAGTTAAGGTCCCAGACAGGGGAAGGTGCTCTCCTGGGGGGGGGGGGGGTCTTAAGTTGTTACCCCCTCTCAAGAACTGCTTGATGAGAGGGTGAGAAAATAGAGGTGGGTCAGTATTATAATGAGCTGGGATGGCAGAGACATGAGTCTTATTGGAGGAGAAGGATAGGCCTCTGTGATATAGCTCTGCTAGGTAATCCAGGATTAGAGGTAAGGAGGGCACTTCTGTGTCCTTCCCTAGAGACTGATTCCAAGAACAATATCTTTTCCACTTTTCAGCATAGGACTTCCTAGTACTAGGCCTTCTGGCTTCAAGAATGACGTCCAGCACCTGTTTGCTGAGGGCTGCTGGTGGGGTACTCAAGGGATAAGACAGGCTGCAAGGTTTAGTATTTGCAATTGAGGATGAAAAATCTGTCCCTCTTGCTGAGACAGCAGGGTAGGAGTCTGGATAAGGTGCCAAGGTGGCATTGTTGTCAGGCTGCGTAAGAGTGGGTACCAGTGCTGGAATGGCCAGTGTGGGGCAATAAGAATTGCCCTTGGCCTGTCCTGTTTTATCTTGAGTAGTACTCTGGAGAGAAGGGGCAGAGGGGGAAAGGCATAAATAGAAGAGGGTTTCCCATTGAAAGGATAAGGCATCCACCTTCCAGACCTTACTGTGAGGGTTCCTGGTGCAGAATTTGTTCAACTGGTGGTTCTCGGGGGAGGCAAAGAGGACCACCTCCGGTGTTCCCCACCTCTGGATCAGAAGGTTGAAGGTGTAGGACTCCAATTTTCACTCCTGTGGGTCTAGGGGATTTCTGCTTAAGTCATCATGAATTTTGTTTGCCTGGCAGGAATTGAGCTTGTAGATGCACTTGGTTGCTCAAGGTGGTGTTCCACAGGGCCATGGCTAACCTGCAGAGTGGGTAAGAATGGGTTCCCCCCTGCTTGTTTACGTACCACATAACTGTGGTGTTGCCTGTTTTTATAAGCAGTTGTCCTGGGAGGATTAGGTATTTGAAGGCTGTCACAGCATTCTGTACAGCTAGCATCTCTTTTTGATTGATGTGCAGGAAAATCTGGCTTGGGCTCCAGTGGCCCTGAATGCATTTTCCTGCCACGTGAGCCCCCCATGCACAGTCTGATGCGTCTGTTGTCAGGATTTGGGTGGCAAGGGGTTGAGTGAAAAGCAGTCCCTTGTTGAGGTTGCAAGCTTCTGCCCACCAAAGGAACTCTGCCCTTAGACAAGGTATGACAGGAATGACTGCTTCCAGGTCCTGAGAATGTTGGCACCAAAGACTTTTTAAGTAACACTGAAGTTTCTTCATATGCAGTCTTGCATATGGAATTAGCAGAATTCATGAGGCCATGAACCCTAAGGCTTGCAGTATTTTTCTTGTAGATAGCTAGGTTCTGGTGGCCACTTGTTTGAAGTAATTTGTCAGATAGACCTGTTTTTCTGAAGTGAGAAATGCCATCTGGGAAGTTGTGTCCAAGCTTGCTCCCAGGAATACAATCTTTTAACTGGGCACCAGTTATGATTTCTTTTCGTTGATGGTGTACCCCAATGAAGTGAGAAGGGTTTTTTACAAATGCCAGGTGCTGATGTAGCACTTCCTGACTGTCCGCCTGAATCAGGCAGTCGTCCAAGTATGGGAAAATTTGGATATTTCTCTGCCTGCAGTATACAATGGCTGGAGTCGGGCACTTTGTGAATACTCTGGGCGCAGTAGATAAGCCAAAGGGAAGTGCACAGAATTTATAGTGCATAAAGCCTGCCCTGAAGCGTAGATATTTCCTACATGACTCCTTTATAAGGATGTGCAGATAAGCTTCTTTTAAGTCTAGAGTGACTAAACAGGCATCCTTGGCTAGCATTGGGAGAAGCTGTTGCAGGGTAAGCATCTTGAATTTTGGGACTACCAGAAAGGTGTTGAGAATAAAAAGATCCAGGATTGGGCGCAAAGAGCCCTCTTTTCTGGGCACCAGGAAAAGTTTGGAGTAGAAACCCTGACCACTTTGTTCTACTGGAACAGGTTGAATAGCTCTGATAATGAGCAGGGACACTACTTGCTTTTGAGCATCTGCCAACTGGTGTGGAGGAAGATCTGGAAACTCGCTTGGGGTTGGCAGTGAATGGAAGTAGAATTTGTACCCCTGGGATACAATGTTTAGACCCATTGGTCCTGAGTAATGGACATCCAGTTTTTTTACATGAACAGCAAGTTTTCCTCCTAGGGGCACAAGTAACTGGGCAGGGCTGGGAAGGATAATTGAAAAGTCATTGTGAACTTTTTCCATAAGGGGGCCACTTAACACTCCCTGTTTTTGAGGTGGGGCACTCCATTGTTTAGATCTCTGCATACCCTGAGACTGTAGTCTGGGTGGCCTGTTTCCCCTGGGTCTGGGCTGGGAAGGCCTGGCAGGGGCTGGAAAGGACCAGGTTTTTGAAGGCCAATGCCTACTGAATCAAGGTGGTTGCACTTGTAAGAATTCTTTGACAGTTTCCATAAATTTAGCTTTTTCTTCCATCTTTTTAAGAACTTCTTCTGCTTTGGTGCCAAACAAACGTTCCTGATTTAAAGGAGCGTCTAGTAATTTGGATTTGACATGATCTGGCAAGGATTGTTCCCTCAGCCAAGCATGCCTTCTCAGTACAGACACAGTGACTGCAGCCCTGCAAGATGCTTCTAGGGTATCAAAGCCACATTGCAAAGTATGCTTACTAACTTGGTTTGCAGAATGCATTAGCTCTTGTAAATCTTTATTTTCTGCACAGTCTGGCAATAATATCATTTTTTTGTTTAATTAGTTCCATAATATGTTGCTAGTACTTCAACATGTGAAACTGGCAATTCAAAGTCCTGATGGCAAGAGTTGCAGAGGTATATAACTTCTTACCCCATCTGTCTAAAGCTCTGGAATCCCTGTCCGAAGGGGTAGGATTTTTGGCTGTAGTAGCCTTAATACCTTTAGGTCCCTGGGAAATGGTCTCTGGATCAGCAGTGGGATTCTCAAAGAGAATTTTGTGGGAATCAGTTACTTTGTAGTACCTGTCAGGTTTCCTAGGGGCCGAGGGTAATGTATCTGGAGTTAGACTGGATTCCATAAAAACATCATCAACAACATCCAGAACAGGGGCTATAGCCAAAGGCCTGTGCTGATGCAACTCTAAAAATTCTCTTTCTCTCTGAGTCTTTTTTTGGACTGAGGGTAGTCTTGGCATTCCCAGTGGAAATGCTCTCTTAAAGTGTGCAAAGTATCACCAAAAGAAAAATCCTCTGGAGAGGAGGCAGAGGGAATGGATTCCTCTGCATCTGAATCCTCATAGGCTGATAAAGATATGTCCTGATAATCAGAAGGGTCAGAGTCATCGGGCTCCTGGACAGTAGAATCAGAAGGAAACTCAATTCTTTGTCTCTTAGCAGGAGAAGGCTAGCTTCCCCTAATTAGAGTAGTAAGGTCTTCAGCCATTCTAAGCATTTGTTTTTGTGGTATGGGAGCTTGAGCATGTGCTTTGGTCATCAGTTTTTTAGGCATAGTGCGTACTCTGGGCCTAAGAAACGTGGTTGTTTTGGCTAAAAACGAAGTTGTCGGTTTGATTCAAACATCGGTAGGATGGAATACACCCTCAGAAGCCGGTACCTGCACAGCAGCTCCGGACCCATCCAAGGTAGAGACATCTGCAAGTTCCATAGTTGAAGAAGCATCTCGTGGCATACCAGACTCCGAATGGGTCTCAGCAGAGCCCTGCGAATCCATAGAAGCGAGCATCAGGGGCTGCAAAGGTCCCTCACTGAGTACCAGAGGACTGGCGACTAGCTTAACGCGATCTGTCTCTGTCTTTATCTTTACGTTTTTTTCAGAAGATCGGTAGTCGGATGGCTTATCAAAGCCATTTTGGAATATGGAGAACGAGAGCGCAAGAATTTAGCGACAAAGATAGCCCGACAACGAATAGTTCAGGCATTAAACAAGGCACAAAACCGACAGTGAGGGACATTGTTGTCTGGGCCTAAACAAGTGACGCAGTAAGAATGAAAATCTCTGTGAGTTATTTGCTTTCCACAGGCAAGACAATTGTTAACTTTTTCTGACATCGGTTAGAGCAAGAAAAAAGGATCCCAACGGGGTACTTAGCTTTAGAAGACATCAGGATTACAAACTCGAAAATGAAAATTTTAGGTGGGGGACGACTGGCACTTGCAAACTGCTTCTACTTCAGGCTCCTCCTCGGCAAGAAAGACTGATGTAATGGTGTCAGCTGCCTGTTTTATACCCCTGACAACCTGACGTCATGGAAGAAGCGACAGCATCCGATGCAGAAATACTGACTCTGGTATTCGGGGCGAGTGAGGGCTACCTGGAGGCAGATAACCCAAGTGTGATGACTACTGAAACCAGCGTTGTGTACCACTGAAAAAGTCAAACCCGCAAACAAAACGCTAGCAATCACTCGTGTAAATCTGGAACCAAGAAAGCTGATTGGCAGTTCTAAGCTTCAAAAAATAAGTTTTCCAATTGTGGCCAAATGGATCTACTACCACAAAAAATCGCCACTCACAAAACTGTAATAAGATCTTTTATTCACATAAACGTTAAGCGCTTTCACTCGTATGCACGAGCTTCATCAGAACAACCAGAGTGAAGTATTAACTACATTTAAATACTTTAAGTTTGGCGCCAACCAGGCGTTGCCTTAAAGCAACAGTGCAAATTCTACCATCCGTAATAAAAGGATTTTAAAAATTTTTTTAACCATCCTATAAAAACTAGTAAAAATAAATTAACTTATGTCTTTATACTATACATAAAATACTTGTGTATATGCATGTAAATATAAGCATATAAATGTAAGCATATAAACTGTATAAAAAAACTCCACTGTTAGCCAATCATAGCTAATAAATAGAAATAAATATGCTTTAACGAATCAAAAAATCTTGTACCATTATTATGAGACTATGTATTATGAAGAAAACATAAAATACATATAACTTATGTGTGTAATGATAATAAAAAGTACATTCATTCACCTTTTTAACATCAGTAAAGGTTTCAAAGTAATATAGTCATTTATTCCTGGCTGAGTCATCGTGTCAGTAAATAACTGCCACCAATATTCCTTGTAAGCTAATGTGTTTTTTATATTTCCACCTCTAGGATTTACCTTAACAGTCTCTAATATGGCAAACTTAAAAGAGTGTTCATTGCCTGCCATACTAATATGTTTATATAAAGCGTTTTTTATATCTTTAGTTTTGATACTGTATGTATGTGAGTAAATCCTTTTTCTGAATTGTCTTTCTGTCCTGCCTATATAATAGGCAGGACAGATATTACATTTAGCAATATAGACCAGCATACTGGTTTTGCAGTTCCCATAAGTAGGTCTAATGATGGTTTTATTGACATTCTCCAATATAAAACTACTCTCCTCACATATGACTTTACATTGACTGCAAGCCCCACATTTAGTAGTGTGTTTATCTTTCACAATAAATGGTTTGCAGCCATTTTCTAATATATGTTTCAAATTTCTACCCATTTTGAAAACAAAACTTGGCTTAGAACCCAGAATTTTCTGGATGTCTTCATCCATAAGGAAAATTTGCCAGTTATTTGTCAATATATTTTTTATTGAGTGGGAAAAGGGTCCAAATTCAATAATACAAGCCCGATTAAAAGAAGAATAATTCCCTTTTTTACAATACTTTTTCTCTCTATAGTTGTCTCAGAATCAAGGCTATTAAGACCCAAGAGTGGTTTGTATTTACTTCCCTACTCATTTAGAACATAGGTTCCAGTATCCTTCATCATATGTTCGTCGTAACCTCTTTCTCTAAATAAACTGGTAATGAAATTAACCTCATCCACAGTGTCCTGTCTATCCGAAGTCATTCTAATAGCTCGGATTACTTGTCCTTTATAGATATTATACTTAAGTTTCTTAGGGTGATTACTATTATAATCTAAATAAGAGTTGGAAAAAGTGGCTTTCCTATTAATCTTGGATTTAAAACCATCACCTTCATGAGAGATGTATGTGTCCAAGTATGCCACACCCTTGTGGTTACACTCATAGGTAAATTTTAAGTAATCACTACTGTTGTTTAGATATTGAACAAATAATGTAAAAGAGCTAGAGTGCCCCTTCCACAGGATGTATATATCGTCCAAATATCGGGAATAATATATAATATTCCCGAAATAACTACTATTAAAGATGTTATTCTCCTCCCAGTCCAGTAAGACCAGGTTAGCATAGATGGGGGCACAAGCCGCCCCCATAGCTACCCCTTTGGTCTGTCTAAAAATCTCCCCCTCATAGTAGATGAAGTTGTTTTCAAGTACAATACTTGTAAGCTCTACTAATAAACTGATCTTACCCCAAGTCATAGTAGTGTGTTTTCTCAAACTGTTTGTAAAAGCAGTCATACCTTGTTCTAAAGGGATGCTTGAAAATAGATCCACAACATCCACTGATGTAAATAGTATTTCATGACTGTCCACATTCACTGGGTAATTTTTTAAAAATTCCCAGGAATCTTTAACCAGATGTGGGATATCAGAGTAAATAGGCTTTAATAAGGTGTCTATTACGACACCTATAGGGAAAGTTTTAGATTTACTTCCTGAAATAATGGGGCGGAAAGGGGGATTCGAGATATCTTTGTGGATTTTGGGTATGCCTACAATTGTGGCCATAACAGGATCTTCCACTATCATGTAATTGTATAATTCTTCACAAATTCTTTGCTCATGAAGATAATCTTCCAAGAACATATCAATTCTTCTATATGCTATGTGCACCTTGTTCAAGGACATGACAGTATAATTGCCTGAATTATGTAAAATATCATGCATAATGGTACTATATGAGAAGGCATCGTAAATAACCATGCCTCCTCCCTTATCAGGTTTCATTATACGGATGCTATTATCTGTTTTCAACTCTTTCAAAAGTATGTACTTATTATATGTTAGGTTTCTTTGGATCTTAGTCTTACTAGCTTTCTTATTTAGTTCATATAGATCCCTAGATGACTTTTTTTCAAAATTCTGTACATAAATATTATTGTTAGGGATGTAACAACTTTTTTTCTTAAGTTTGTTATACTGTCCAGTTTGATCTAAATTCTGTTTGAACTGAACAGCCAAATTTAGTTTACGAGTATATAACTTTAATTCACTTAAGCTATCCACTAAATTAAAGTTGGTGGTTGGGACAAATTTCAATCCCTTGGATAACAAGGTAAAATGAGTAGTCTCTAATCGTTTACTACTATAATTAAATATTTTAAAGTTATTGTATTCATACACCACTCCGTCCTGCTTTATAGAATGTGCCATATTCTCTACATTAGAATTTAACTGGACAGTGTTGACAGATACTGGACTAATCTGAAATGTATTTAAAACTTTTTCTTCCATCTCCCCCCTTGTTTCCATTTTGCTGAGTGTCCCTTCCTTGGCGTCTGAAAAAAAATCTCCCTCATGTCTATAAGTGTCTCTATAAGGCATAGTATCCTGTCTATTGTGTTCTTTCTCATTGTAAACCTGTTCCTTATAATTCCATTTATACATCTCATGACACTTGTACTGTTCTATGTCCCTACGTAATTTTCTGTTTTTCTTTTCAAAGGCTTTTTTTGTCCTGTCCTCGGCTATTTCAAACTGTTTGTGATACAACCTTTCCCACTCTGAAAACGCTAAATCTTGAATAATAGATTGATTCATGTTTTCAACCTCATTAATACATTTGCATAATTTAGCGTCATTATGTTTTATAAGAGTCTTCATAAATTCAAACCCAAATGAGTCAAATAACATGTTAAATTCATTAACCACATTGTCTGTAATGTCAATACCCATAGGTACTTTGTAGAACCGTAAACCTTTAGGTACAATTTTCAAAGATAAACAATGATTTAAATATGTATTGTCTAGCTTAATAGCATTAATTGTATTTAATTTTTTACCAAAGGCGTAAATAATGTCCTTTAAAGTACCTCTACAAATGTAGTCTTTCTTATCTGTTAATTTTTCTCTCAAGATGTCAAAATTACAATCTCTGTCTACAAATTCCTTAAGATTGTAGCCTTTTGTATTATTGTTATGTGCAACATTAACAGTTCGCCTTTCTGGTAAAACACTAGTACCTGTAGCTTTAATGTCCTTGGCCACAACCTGGCCGTAAGTTTTAATGGGTTGTGAGGTTTTAGGTCTCGTACCAATCTGTCTTGCTTCCTCAGTGAGATTTCCGAATGAAAAATCAAAAGTAAAGTCATTTAAATCCATCTTGTGATTGTCAACTCTACCCACAGTACTAGAAAGGTCTATCTCTTCTCTCCGTTGAAAACGGCTAATCTGCCCATTCGGGATGCCTGGAGATGAAGTCGATGGAATTTCGACACTGTTGCCAGTCATAGTAGGGTTGACCCCAAGTTAATTAACAGAAGGAGAGTTAGTATTTGGAAAAACTGAGAAGTTGTTGTGATCCCCTAGCTGCCTAGTTGGTTCACGATTAAACAACTCTTCTCGGCGCCTTTCACAGCTAAATAGTTCCAAAAGCTTTGTAACCTCTCCCCGTAACGCTGACACTTCAGCGCGGAGGTCAGAAATTTAATTACTGTGACTAGGAGAGGAATTGCTTACTGGGCTACGAGTGATATCCATATGTCAACAACTGAAACCAGCGTTGTGTACCACTGAAAAAGTCAAACCCGCAAACAAAACGCTAGCAATCACTCGTGTAAATCTGGAACCAAGAAAGCTGATTGGCAGTTCTAAGCTTCAAATAATAAGTTTTCCAATTGTGGCCAAATGGATCTACTACCACAAAAAATCGCCACTCACGAAACTGTAATAAGATCTTTTATTCACATAAACGTTAAGCGCTTTCACTCGTATGCACGAGCTTCATCAGAACAATCAGAGTGAAGTATTAACTACATTTAAATACTTTAAGTTTGGCGCCAACCAGGCGTTGCCTTAAAGCAACAGTGCAAATTCTATTTTCAAGCATCCCTTTAGAACAAGGTATGACTGCTTTTACAAACAGTTTGAGAAAACACACTACTATGACTTGGGATAAGATCAGTTTATTAGTAGAGCTTACAAGTATTGTACTTGAAAACAACTTCATCTACTATGAGGGGGAGATTTTTAGACAGACCAAAGGGGTAGCTATGGGGGCGGCTTGTGCCCCCATCTATGCTAACCTGGTCTTACTGGACTGGGAGGAGAATAACATCTTTAATAGTAGTTATTTCGGGAATATTATATATTATTCCCGATATTTGGACGATATATACATCCTGTGGAAGGGGCACTCTAGCTCTTTTACATTATTTGTTCAATATCTAAACAACAGTAGTGATTACTTAAAATTTACCTATGAGTGTAACCACAAGGGTGTGGCATACTTGGACACATACATCTCTCATGAAGGTGATGGTTTTAAATCCAAGATTAATAGGAAAGCCACTTTTTCCAACTCTTATTTAGATTATAATAGTAATCACCCTAAGAAACTTAAGTATAATATCTATAAAGGACAAGTAATCCGAGCTATTAGAATGACTTCGGATAGACAGGACACTGTGGATGAGGTTAATTTCATTACCAGTTTATTTAGAGAAAGAGGTTACGACGAACATATGATGAAGGATACTGGAACCTATGTTCTAAACGAGTAGGGAAGTAAATACAAACCACTCTTGGGTCTTAATAGCCTTGATTCTGAGACAACTATAGAGAGAAAAAGTATTGTGAAAAAAGGGAATTATTCTTCTTTTAATCGGGCTTGTATTATTGAATTTGGACCCTTTTCCCACTCAATAAAAAATATATTGACAAATAACTGGCAAATTTTCCTTATGGATGAAGACATCCAGAAAATTCTGGGTTCTAAGCCAAGTTTTGTTTTCAAAATGGGTAGAAATTTGAAACGTATATTAGAAAATGGCTGCAAACCATTTATTGTGAAAGATAAACACACTACTAAATGTGGGGCTTGCAGTCAATGTAAAGTCATATGTGAGGAGAGTAGTTTTATATTGGATAATGTTAATAAAACCATCATTAGACCTACTTATGGGAACTGCAAAACCAGTATGCTGGTCTATATTGCTAAATGTAATATCTGTCCTGCCTATTATATAGGCAGGACAGAAAGACAATTCAGAAAAAGGATTTACTCACATACATACAGTATCAAAACTAAAGATATAAAAAAACGCTTTATATAAACATATTAGTATGGCAGGCAATGAACACTCTTTTAAGTTTGCCATATTAGAGACTGTTAAGGTAAATCCTAGAGGTGGAAATATAAAAAACACATTAGCTTACAAGGAATATTGGTGGCAGTTATTTACTGACGCGATGACTCAGCCAGGAATAAATGACTATATTACTGTGAAACCTTTACTGATGTTAAAAAGATGAATGAATGTACTTTTTATTATCATTACACACATAAGTTATATGTATTTTATGTTTTCTTCATAATACATACTCTCATAATAATGGTACAAGATTTTTTGATTCGTTAAAGCGTATTTATTTCTATTTATTAGCTATGATTGGCTAACAGTGGAGTTTTTTATACAGTTTATATGCTTACATTTATATGCTTATATTTACATGCATATACACAAGTATTTTATGTATAGTATAAAGACATAAGTTAATTTATTTTTACTAGTTTTTATAGGATGGTTAAAAAATTTTTTTAAATCCTTTTATTACGGACAGTAGAATTTGCACTGTTGCTTTAAGGCAACGCCTGGTTGGTGCCAAACTTAAAGTATTTAAATGTAGTTAATACTTCACTCTGGTTGTTCTGATGAAGCTTGTGCATACGAGTGAAAGCGCTTAACGTTTATGTGAATAAAAGATCTTATTACAGTTTCGTGAGTGGCGATTTTTTGTGGTAGTAGATCCATTTGGCCACAATTGGAAAACTTATTTTTTGAAGCTTAGAACTGCCAATCAGCTTTCTTGGTTCCAGATTTACACGCGTGATTGCTAGCGTTTTGTTTGCAAGTGTGATGACTGCAACAATGAAACATGAAGAACATCTGGTTTGCTCTATTATGAAGCATGTTGGGTGTTGGGGTGAAGGCGAAACAAATCCAGTGCTTCTAGGAATTATAACCAAAAGCAATGTAATGCCTTTTATGCAGGGAAAACAACAAAAAATTACTTTTAAGAATTTATGAACATATTTATAGTATTAGAAAAATAATAAAAATGTTTGTTTAAACATTTAGTTAGCTGTACTGCTTTCAAGAAATTCACTTTTTTGTCCTTAACACAGTGTCATCCGATTGGGATAGGGGGACTTCGATAATCATTTGGAAATGCTGGAATTATACAGGCAAATTAATAGTCAATATTCCACCAGGCCTAAATGAAAATTTCAATATCAAATGTACTTTAAAATGAAGACATAAAAAGGAAATAATTTGTTTTTTTTTAGAATCTTAACTAGCTAGTATATGGAAATTGCTTTTATGTAATGTGCTTCACCAATATATTTTTCAGTCACTTCCTTTTAATATTTTTCTTAATGCACTTGTCATGACCCTACTTAACACACCCATCCCTCCATCCATTCCTTGCTCTACTGCTACTAACCAACTACGTCATATTTGCAAAAGTTTGTATTGTTTATTTTATTTTCTCTTCTGTAAAGCAGAAGTGTTATTAATTGTATTGTTTCTGCTTATCTCATTTCATGTAATAGTTGTTATAATTTAACTAATATTACAGGAGCTTTTCTCTTCGGCTATCTGCTGAAAAAGGGCTTCTGCTCAGTCGGACTAGCAGGGTCAACAAATATCAAAGTAAATAAATAAATAAATAATGATGCTGATTGTAGCGGATGTCCTGAAGTCTGAATGTATAACTCACTGGTTGATTTTAGGTCACATGACTGTAAAATGTGTTCATACCATGTGCTGGCACTTCATTATCAGTTCTGAAGAAGTTTGTATCAAGATGAAAGTGCTGAGCACAGTGGTAAATTTTGTTCTATGTCATCTTTTTTGGAATTTTTTTTTTGTTTTTACTTGTATTATGTTCTTCTCAAGCACAGCAGAAAAAATGTTCATACTGGTTTTGAGGGAGGATTTTATTACTATAATTATACTTTTTAAAATAATGGTCTGTTTTGACTCCAATTATGGGCAAGAGCCCAACAAACAAGCAACAATTTAAAGATTCCCAAAAACAAAAGTCAATAAAGTCAACAATGAACCAAAACTGCACAAAAACAACAACAGAACAAACTCTACTATTGCTGAACAACATTCTTTTTTTTCTAATTACTTTCATTCCTCCCCCGGGGGGATGGGGGAGCTCTACATTCTATTTATTCCCTACCAGGACAGCTTAATCAGCCCATTCATTCCCTGGACAGGTCATAGCTGGGCAGTATGGCATGGGCCAGTGGACTCCTAAATCCTGCAGTGGCTCTCTAGATCTCTGCTAATGTTGCTCTCCATTACCAATGCCTCCACAAACATGCTGATTTCTGCTCAGGCTCTGCAAGGTTGAGCACCATGGGTGCAACACCTAGTTCTCCCTCTAAATGCCACCCATATGTCAAGCCAGACCATCCCTTCACCAAAGTTGAGCAAGTTGACATTGGCTGCTCATTGCCATCCTCCTCAGTCTTGCCACTTATCAAACATGAGCCATCTGGGTCGCAGGTAATGCTTCATCCCTCTGTACCATGGGAGCAGGAGAAATATTTTTTATGTATCCTGTAAAATGCCAAATTGTTTATGACTTATAATTATCTTACTTCTGTGTATATGTTTGTGCTTATCTGCAAAGGTTCTACTGAAAATGGGACCACCCACGCAAACACAAGTGTAAACATATTTACATAAGTAGATAGATAGTTATATAGATAAACAGATAGACTGCCTGACTGATTTTGTAGAGAGCTACATAGACAGAGAAGCAGACACATCTAGATCGAAAGCTAGACAGATAAATGGATAGATATTTGTTTTGAGATTTTTTTGGCTAATATGCAGGTCAGTATGTTGTTGTTATCTTTCGGCTTTTCCCGGTTAGGGGTCACCACAGTGGAACTCTGGTTCGCTAATAATATGCAGGTCAGTATAAAGAATAAAAAACGGCTGTCAGTGAATCAATATAATAAGATTTTATTAAATGGTGAATTGAATGTTTCACAACAAATAACATTCACAAATGTTGTGGCAAGACAGAAACACATTCAACAGACTTCACAGTAAATAATAAAGTTAAAAAAAAAAAGAAAATTGCACGACCAAAAAATTCACCTATCATTACACAACTGTAGTTGACTTATATATCTAACATTTGTTAACCAGGTTGGTTACTAGGCCATAGATCTTTTTCAGGTATGTACCAGGTCACAAAGGCATCAATAACAAAAGATAATGAACACTATACTGTGAATATTAAAAAAGACATCAAGGTGACTCATCTACCATGTTCAATAAATACACTCTTTAAATAGCATAGTGATAGACTACACAACTTTAACACAATAAATCTTTTAATAGACATAACTGGCTAAAGGAAGTTTTTCTCCCAGTATGAATGCAACTTAAACATGGGTAATCAACATTAGTACACACGAAGACAGCCAAGTATGTAAGACTATGTGTTTTTCAGCAAAACAGTAAATGAAGAAGTTAAAATGCAGGAACTAAAGTTATTACTATAAAACAAAGCCATTCCTGATTTGTGCATTTAATGTTTTAGCATACAAGTGTGAATTTGAGTATTACTAGGGTTGTACATATACAATGTGACATGTTAAGCTTTAAAGAGCCTGCTTGGAGGCATCTGTACTCACCCTGTCTTGAAGAAACAATTACAGCTGGTCGCTTAAAACAGGTGTTTTTAGAAGTTGCATGAATGTCTGTTGTTAACAGTTCTGACGGTATCTGGAAGAGTGTTTTAGGCAGCTGGAACAAACTCCGAAAAAGATCTTTCAGTGTTTGCAAATAAGAATGGTGATGTAAAATGCACAGTATTTGACGGTCTCATAAGGAGTACACGCTGCTGTTTATTTGAAGTATATTTTTAACGGGAGACAGTAGTTGTCATAAATTACTTCAAAGGAGGCTCTGTCTTGTGTTGAAAGCCAGTTAGCTTTTACTAATATAATGCAGTGGTGTTCAATGCTGTGGCTGGCATGAATAAACCTTAATATTTTATTCACACATCTTTGCAGTACGGCACAGTTTTGAGCCGAGAGTAAGGAAATGATTGTTAGTGCATATTCAAGTCTGGGTAATACAACATTATTAATGGCTACAGCATGTCTAGCTACAATACTTAAGAAAAGGTGAGATTCTATAAGCTACTTTTAGCTGATTTATTACTAGTTGAGCTTGCTTTTCTGTGTGACTTTTGAAGGTAAGGCTTGCCTTGGACCTAAGGTTAGACTGAGATATTTCTGATGTGCTACAGCAGTCAGTTTATGCTCGTCAGAGGCAGTGACAGAGAGAGAGAGAGTGAGAGAAGCAGATCTGGCTAATCTTTCTTGAGTCCTAAGGAGTGTGACTGTAGACCGTTAGGTATTAAAGGACAGTCTGCTAGCCTGTTGCCAGTTCCAGAGCAGTAAGAGCTCATTTTATTGAGTTCATTTCCTTAGCACACCTACCATGTCTTATTAACACAATGTCATCTGCCTATAGTAAACAGTCTATATCTCAGATCTCCCAGGAGAGATCATTAATAAAGAAATCTGCCTCCTTTTTAGCTAAGTAATTACAGAGTATTTCATTTTAACCTTAAAGTGTGAGCATTTAATTTAAAATAATCAAATGGACGTGTACATTTTAGCTGATCATTAATGACAACATACTGTCCTAAAAAGATCTTTCTAAAGTTTTTCTGTATTTTGTATTTAAAAATAACACTAGAACTGTTACCAAAAACAAATCTTGGGACAGATTTAATAATGCTTTGGGTATATGGAGCAATATGTTATGCTAAGCAGTTGCGCCATACCTGGTTCTAAAAGACACAGCTGTGGCAGTTCCCACTCAGTATAAGCTGATGGGGACTGCCAGAGCCTTACACTTGATTCTAGAAACAGGAAGCAGTCTCACTATGCTGATTCCAGTCAGAGTTGTACACTGGCGAGGTTTGCTGATGTACAAAGCGGAGTAAATGGCGAATCCCATTAAAGACAAGTTAGAGAAGCTGCAGCTCCAGCTGTATGCGGGTCTACTGCCTGATGGGAACCCAGACTACCTGCCTGCAGTACCTAGTTCCACATATAAATGAAGCTGTACTGCAAGTGTCATGAGTCTGGAGGGAACACGGGTTCATGTGCATGAGTGGTTGTGTGGGCTGCGAGTAATAACCCAAACTCCTAGGTGTCAGCTCATTTTACTGTATTCTTAAAAGCAGATGTAAATGCTAGGTGGCCTAGTGGTCCTGCATGCCCCTCCCTCTTCCTGGATGGGGTGCCTGCAGACATGATGGTCGTAACGGTCATCAAGCTTGGATTCACCAATCTGCTCAACACTTGGGGTTGTTGCTATGAATAACTTCAGGGCTATGCAGTTCCACCTTTTTATAGGATCTTCTCTTCCAAGAACCTTATGCTATGCTTGCCATAGATAATGCAAATTCATTAACACAGAATGTTAAAATATCTCATTACCTGTTCTGGGTGTAGTGAGACTACATTCAATTCAATACCTTAGTGTTGTGAGGTATTGAACTGGATGAATCCCACCCCTCCAGGATGATGTCATTCTGGAGGGGCAGGGTGGAATGTACAATTTGGTGCAGCATGACAGCACAACATCTGCTGTCCTGCTGTTATTACGCCCGGCTTTTGGAATCCAAGTCCTTATTTTCTAATCCTTCAGAAGCAGCCAATGCTTATTCACCAGGCTTTTAACAATGCAAATGTTTACAGCATACTTTGTTAAAAAACACACACACACATTTGATAAGAGCATGTAGTACTGGAACATGTGTCGTTTTGCAAAAATCTCTGTTCCTTTACTTTATCAAACATCTGCTGTGATACATCGAAAGGATAATTATTTACCCAGCCAACCTTTTGTCAGCAGTATGCATCATCACAACCTGGATTCTGGCTGTCATAAACTGATTTTGGGTAGAGTTCTTTTGATATAATATGGACAATAACTTCTATAATGTAATAAATTATTTTTGTATAAATATTTTTTTCCAATTTCTTATTACTCACATAAACCCACACATCCTAGAAAGAAATGCTATTCACACTGTAACTGAAAGCAAGAACTAAACTGTTAATGTTATTGATAATAAACAGCTGAAACTGAAGCTACGGAGACTATGAGTCCCTCTAGAAAAGTAGGACTTCATGTATAATGCACACAAAACCATTTCTATATTTTGTTTATGGACTGAAATCAATAAAATTGCAGCTTTATGAAGTTATATTTTCTATATGGACTGACAAAAAAATGCAACTTTCTGAGGATCACAGGTAATTACTAAGCATGAAGTACAAGAGTTCATTGAGGTACCTATCAAATTTCCCAGCCACCCCAGGGCATTGTCTGGTTAAGTAACTTCACTTAAGGCACACTGTAGGCATATGAAAGCTCACGGACTTGAACTGTGCATCACAGAAAGAAGTTCATTAACAGCTCACAGTTTTAACTCTCTGTGTTAACTGTCAGACTCGCACGCCTTGTTAAGAAGTTTGTTCTTCAAAAAAGCTACACTACAATATAGTTACAAAACTGGATATCACCTAAAAACAGCCTAATTTAGTAAATGAATAGGCACATTTCTGAAAAATGCCATTTACATTAGTAATGTTTGTTGGAGAGCATTCTCAGTTGTTTGACTCTCAGTGAAGTACTGATAACTGTACTCCTGTGACCAACTGCATTCCTGCTAAAACAACTTGTATTTCTTATGAAAGGAATTCTCTGGATCTACTGTGAAGAAACATTCCAGTTGGAGACAGCACAATAATTCATGTTAGCTACTTTAGATACAAGCATGCTGTTTATTACACTGCTTTTACAGTACATGCACTCGCATGCATTCAAATAGCCTATTTCAAAGACATCCGTAGCACTTCCGTGATTATTAGTTTCATCCAAAGGAGCCTTCTTTTGAAAATATGCATAACGGCTGCTTCATCAGTAAACAAGATGGTCTGAGACTGTGCACTATTAACTCTTTTTAACTACAGCAAGCTTCTTACAAGTCATGTGACCTAATATATTTGGTTTAGTTCAATTCTAGAGACCCTTTAAAATCAAGTTGTTACATTATTTTACTGTTATGGAGCCATAATAATATATTAAATAGCATACTTTATTAAAAGTCCACTGACTAGAATTAAGTGCATGCATATGTGATCCTCACAAATGCATCATTAAACATTAGCACACTTTTCCATCTGGGGGCATGTGTTGACAAAGTGGCAGTAAGCTTCAGGATTGATTATAGAAGTACTAAGAGCATCTGATGAGGATACTGAATGCAGTGTGGTCAGCAACTTCCCTCATGGAATAGTACTTTATTGTTACAGAATACACAAAGGTCACTTACTCATACATGCATATACATAGGCAATCACACTTATATCACTGTTAATGCCTATGGTACTAGCACAACTGCCCCTATACAGGTTTGACAAGGCTCACTGCATGGACTGGGGACTTAGAATGTGGCGCGGTCACACCATGCAAGAGAAGCCAGCTAGAGCAGGTTGAAATAACATTTCATGCCACAAACAACACAACTAAAGTAAAGAGTCAATCCTATTGCCTCCTAAATTATAAAAACAAGAAGTCACTTTTCCAGTGAGCACAAAAATGTTTAGGCACTGCTCTGACAACTATGTCAACAGCTCTGAGTAAGTAATTTAATGTAGACTGAGTGACAGAGTTCAGAATAAAAGTTTGAAACACCATATCAGCAGTAAGTCTTCCTCAAAAATATACCAACTATGGAATTAATAAAAAAATTATAATACATCTAAATGTATGGCTTTTTAGGATTTCAGTCCTTTGAAATACAATGTACACGTTTCATTGCATTGTCATGTCTATATACCAGGGTTAACTTATTCCTCATGACAGAAACTTAAAAGCTACAGGGAAATGTGACATTTGACTACACATTTCAAACGTGATACAATAATTTATATCTGAATGCAGTATATTTGTAGTGCACTGAGCACAGTGATTACACCCCAGTATTGGGAAAATGCAACCTAGCTGAGCTCTACTAGTGCAAGACCCAATATTATCAGTGCTTTGAAAGGTACTTAACAATTGTTAATCAAACTTTACATTATGTGCCAAGTTCTACCAGTGCTTGTTAAGGGCTTTTCTGGCTTTCAAAGTCAATTAACTGTTGTAGGCTACACATTAACTGTTGTAGGCTACACACTCAAGTGCGCTAGCCTGTTCTGAAGCATTTAAAGTGTTTTTAGAGTAAGTTACTGTATTTTTGAAAAAAAAAAAAAAAATATTCTTGTTTCCCGCCCTTTCTAAGCTAGTCTAGTCCAGTTTTCAGGTTCTGCTCAATTCAGGGCTATGGTACAAGTTCCTGTGTTGCCCATACCTTACTTGGATAGAAGGAAGTTTCTCTGTTCACCAGTGAGAGTGGGGAGCTTTGAGCAGCCTATCTGTCCCTGGAGGAGTGGTCTCAGCCCAGCAACTACTAGTTTATTGGCCATTTTGGGCTAATTTCTATCTCTTTCATCTCCCTGCTTTAAAACCTGCATTTGCATGGTTTTGCGCACCGTGCAGTGGCGGTTAGCTAGGGTTAAACTATTCCCGGCTCCACAAAGTCTGCTCTTCAATTTTTCCCTTGGAACTAGTCAAACTCTCAACTTAAGCACTCAAACCTTTCCTTTTACCGTCCAGCACTTGCTCAAATCTCTTAATAAGCACTAATAAACGCTAGCACTACACCCCCTATACTATACATAAGAACAGAGCTCCCTATTCGTCCCTACCGGACAATCAGGAAAACAGTTCATTTTATCGTGCCTTTTTAGGCAAGGTTCAAATGACAAATTCACCACCGTAACAGGAACAGTCAAGCAAAAGCTGAGGGTGATGCTACTCAATGCTAGAAGTCTAAATATCAAAATGCACTCACTCGAGGCACTCCTTAAAATGGAGAACATTGATATCTGTGCAGTGACTGAGACCTGGTTCAAGGCTCCAGAGAGCACCCCTGCACTACCAGGCTATAACTCATACCACACTTTTCAGCCATGTAACCTGGACCGGAACACCAAAGGCGGAGGTGTGTCCATATTCATTAAGGATATCCACACCTTCAGGCTAGTTGCTCAGCATAATGCAGCCGAGGTTATCCAAGTGCAACTAACTCTGGGCAAAACTGCAATCCAAACTGTAGCTTGCTACAGATCACCCACCATGCCCCATGATTCCCACTCCTCTTTTCTTGATGTACTGGAAAATATTAGGGTTCAACCAAACACCCTAATAATGGGCGATTTCAACTACCCCACCATTAACTGGGAAAACTACTCATGTACCAACTCCTTCACTCAATGCTTTCTGGAATTCATAAACTCCAATGCCCTGGATCAACTTATCCACACCCCCATTAGGGGCAACAATATCCTAGATCTAGCCATTACCAACATGAGTGACCGGTGTTCCACACCTGAAGTCAACGCCTCATTGGTCTGATCCCACCACAAGCTAATTACCCTAGATATCCACATCCTGCCACCACCCCCCATTAAGGAAACCATGGTAAAAAATTTCTCCAAAGCCAACTTCATGCTTCTTAAGACAGAAGTGGTGAACTTCATGACACCCACGAAGATGGACAATACAGTTACGACTACTGAATCCTACACAATTGCACTTTATAAGTACTTACATGAGTGCATGGATCATGCTACCCTAAACAGAACCAAGATGCTATCCTCCAAAAAAAGGAAGCCAATCTGGTGGTCCCCTGCCATAAACAAACTGTACAACAGAAGGAAGAAACTGTTGCAAAAGAGAGTAAAATCCTATGAGTGGAGGAGCTCCCTGGTCAGCCTCAATAAGCTGTGATCCCTGATAAAATCCTCCAAAGCTAGTTATGAAAACAAAATTGCCACTGATTCTAAAGACAGCCACAAAGCATTCTATAGCTATGTCAAGAATCTTAATGGCAACACTCAGATCTGCTCTGAGTTACAGCACAATGGCACTAAATATACAGACCCAACTGATATTGCCAACATCCTGGCAGATAGGTTCAGTGCTAACTTTACCCCCTTCTCACCCCCTAAAGAACCCATTTCTATACTGGAAGAATGCAAAGTTCCTGTAATCATGGCTTCACAGGTAAAAACCACACTCTCCAAAGCCAAGAACATAGCATCCATGGGACCAGACAACATCCCAGGCTGCGTTCTACACGAACTACAGAATGAACTGGCACCCCACCTAAGTACCATGTTCAATCATAGCCTCACTTCAGGCTTTCTGCCTGCTGAATGGCGCATAGCGATGGTTATCCCACTCCACAAGGGGGGAGCCACCATGGACCCCGGGAACTACTGCCCCATTAGCCTGATGAGCCTGGTCTGCAAGGCCATGGAACGTATCATCATGGAACTTATAAACAAAGACATTGGCAATCTCCAAACTCTGGACCCCACCCAGTTCGGGTTTGTAAAAGGCAGATCATGTCTCCTAAACCTGATAGACTTCTTTGAAGCAGTCACCAAAGCCGTAGACAAGGGTAAGGTTGTTCACACAGCCTATCTAGATCTTGCCAAGGCTTTTGACACCATCCCCCACTCTGGAATTATAGATAAACTCACTAAACTAGGTATAAATCCCTATGTCACAAGATGGGTTGCCAACTGGCTCACTGACAGAACCGACATTGTGAAAGTAGCAGACTGCAAATCTGACTTCAGACCAGTGACAAGTGGAGTACCACAGGGTTCAGTCCTGGGTCCTCTCCTGTTTGGTATCTACTTCTCTGAAGTACAGGCTAACACAGAAGGTCTTTGGCTAATGAAGTTCTCAAATGACTGCAAACTAGGAGCCATAATCGAAACTCCTAACGATGTGGGCATCCTACAAAAGGGCCTCACTGAGACAGATCCCTGGTGTCAAAGCCATGGCCTCAAGCTCAATGCCAAATTGTGCATTGTCATCCCCTTTGGTAAAAACTCTGTACCCATGAACTACAACATAGGCGGTAGTATACTTAACACCAAAAGTGTGATAAGAGACCTTGGGACACAGGTGGACAGTAGTCTCTGCTTTGATAATCACATCACCACAGTAGTCAGGAAATCCTTCTACGTGGCATGCCTCATCACAAAAGGTTTCTCATCCAGAAAAAAAGAGGTCATTGTTCCCCTCTACTCATCACTCATTAGACCCATTATAGAGTACAACGCCCCTTTTGGTATGTACCTCACAAGACATCTACAATTGGAAAGGCCACAGAAATACCTCACAAAGAGGATTACTGGCCTCAAACAGATGCCCTACGCAGACCGTCTCAAAAAACTGCAGCTTTACTCCATCGCATATCGCCTACTCAGAGGTGATCTCTGCCTAACATACAAAGCTATGTCAAACCCAGAGCTGTTGGAAATGCTCCACTTAAAAAATACCAATCCCTCAGAGTTACATGCTCTAGGGACCTAAACCTTGTCACCACAATAAACAGAACATGCCGGAGGGATAGATTCCTGTCCCAGAAACTTCCCATACTCTAGAATAAACTACCTATCTATATCAAACAAAGCTCCTCATTAGCACTCTTCAAGAAAAATCTTGATGATTGGATGTAAAATAGGAAATTCACCCCGGGGATCATCTCTGTGGCTCTGCTCGGCAGTGGCACAGGAAAATAATTTTCTTGGGTGGTGAAAGCCAGGGTACCTTTTTGGCTGAGCTTGTATAGGCCCCAGGGCCGATAGCCTAGTACCTACCTATGAACCTATCTGTTCAGGCATGTCCAAAGGGCAGTTTCAGGTGTACTCTCCAGTCCAACTGGTGAATCTGGGCACCTTGAGACAATGTTACAATTGCCTCATGTACACAGACAACCCTCTCCTCCTTCCAACAAACACAAATGTATGTGAGAGATGCAACTATACAGCCAAACTGGAGGTTAAGCTCTCTCAACCCAAGACTGGAACAGCCAGTCATGAGGAGAAGGGAAACACTTGCACCACACTACCAGTGTCACATAGACCAGTCATATCTGCACCAGCAAACAACGCACATAAATACACAAAAACGTACTCGTAGGCTCTAAACAAAAATCTGCCAAAGCAGCAGAGACCTCCAAAGCAGACATCTAAGCAACCTCCACCACCCAATAACAACCACGTATCACATACTTCACAAAGTCAGTGTGCCACTCAATCACAGCCCTTAAGGCTAACTAACACACCCAATACACTAGTAATTGGGAGACTTAAACCTCGACACGGCTATTAATAGGACGTGCTGGAGGGATAGATTCATCACCCAAAGACTCCCTATGCTGTGGAATAAAATCCCGGTATATGTGAGGCAGAGCACCTCGCTGGCCTTGTTCAAGAGAAATCTTGACCAATGGATGGGAGATCGCAGATATACCTCAGGGATTACCTCAGTGTCACTGCTCGACAGAGGCACAGCAAAATAATGGGTATAGTTCCCCATACTAAAGGGGTGGCGTAAGCCACAAAACTATGGGCTAGGCTTGTAAATGCCCTCGGGCAGATAGCCTAGTATGAACCTATGAACCTATGAACCTATGAATAGGTGACTCTATTGTCAGGCACACTGACGCCCCACTCACTAGACTGAACAAGGAGAAGGTTACTGTAAGCTGCCTATCGGGTGCCAGGATCCGCCACATAACACAAGCACTCAGGTCACTCCAAAACAGGTACAAATATGACTCTGTTATTGTCCATGTTGGTGTGAATGACCTGAGACGTACCTCCCTGGACTACATGAAAAGAGACATAGAGGAGCTCTCTGATCATGTAGCCCAGGCCGGTATGACCCTGACCTTGAGTAGCATCTTGCCCTCACCAAGAATGATGCCACAGTATAAAGATAAAATGATCAATTTTAACAACTGGCTAAGCTATTAGTGACATTCAAAGGGGATCCAGTGTCTGTCAGCCTGGGATGACATGCTCGACAAGCCACGTTACTTTGCCAGAGACGGCTTGCACCTGTCGCCCTTAGGCGTTCGAATACTGGCTAAGGCACTTGCCACCCCCATAGTGCCTTTTTTAGGCAAGGCTCAAAAGACAAACCCACCTCCATAAACAACACAAGAAACCAAAAACTGAGGGTTCATAGGTTCATAGATTCATAGATTAGTACTAAGCTAACTGCCCTTGCGAGCCATTTTAAGCCTAGCCAATTATCTCTTGTGAGTCTTGAACCCTGCACCTTGTGTTTGTAAGGCAAACACTTTAACCATTAGGCCACCCTCCTACGCCAGACGTCTAAACCTCAAAATGCACGCACTCGAGGCACTCCTCAGTATGGAGAGAATCGATATCTGTGCAGTAACAGAAACCTGGTTCAAGGCTCCAGACAGCACCCCAGCACTACCAGGTTATAACTCAAATCATACCCTTTGGCCCCAGAACCCGGACCGAAATACAAAAGGCAGGGGTGTATCCATCTTCATCAAGGATACCCACACCTCCAGGTTAGTGGCACAGCACGAGGCCACGGAGACCATCCATGTGCAACTAACAGTGGGCAAAGCTGCCTTTCAGATTGTAGCTTGCTACAGATCACCCACCTTGTCTCAGGACCCCCACTCAGCATTCCTGAGAACATTGGAAAATAAGAAGGTCCTACCAAACACCATGATATTGGGTGATTTCAACTACCCAGACATTGACTGGGAAAACTACTCAAGTACTAACTCCTTTGCCCAATGCTTCTTAGAGTTTATAAACTTAAATGCCTTGGAACAACTGGTCACCACTCCCACAAGAGGTGACAACATATTGGACCTGATCATCACCAACATGGGGGATTAATGTTCCACACCAGAAATAAACCCGTCGCTGGTAAGATCTGACCATAAACTAATCACACTGGACATCCACATCCCGACTCCACCCCCAGTCAAGGAAACCACTGTGAAAAACTTTTCAAAAGCAAACTTCACACTTCTCAAGACCGAGGTGGAAAGTTTCAAAGCCCCCTTGCTAAAGGATAATGCTGCCCAAACCGCAGAATCCTTTACAAATGCATTCTATGAGCACCTACAGGAATGCATGGATCGAGCCATCCCAAGTAAAACCAAGACTCACTCCTCCAAAAAGAGGAAACCAGTCTGGTGGACCTCGGCCATAAATAAGCTATAGAACAGAAGGAGGAAGCTATTACATGATAGAGCAAAATCCCAAAAAGGGAAGGCATCCCTGATCAGTATTTGCAAGAAACTACGATCCCTCATAAAATCATCTAAGGCCAGCTTCGAAAGAAAAATTGCCACAGACTCTAAAGATAATCACAAAGCGTTTTTTAGCTATGTCAAAAATCTAGGTGGCAACTCTCAGATCTGCTCTGAGCTAGTGCAAAATGGCAAAAAATACACTGAACCAACTGACATTGCCAACATCCTGGCTGACAGGTTCAGTGCAAACTTTACCCCCCCCCACCCCCAAAAGGGCCCGTATCCATCCCAGAAGAATGTAGTGCCCCAGACATCACAGACACACAGGTGAAAACAGCCCTTTCCAAAGCCAAAAACACAGCATCAGTGGGCCCAGATGGTATCCCAGGCTGCGTCTTACACGAGCTCCAAAATGAACTAAACCCTCACCTAAATTCACTGTTCAAACTCAGCCTTACCACAGGCTATGTACCCAAAGAATGGCGTACAGCAACAGTTATCTCGCTCCACAAAGGAGGTGCCACAATGGATCCTGGGAACTATCGCCCTATAAGCCTGACTAGTCTGGTCTGCAAAGCTATGGAGTGCATCATCATGGAACTCATTAACAGAGACATTGGGAACCTCCAGACACTGGACCCTACCCAGTTCGGCTTTGTTAAAGGCAGATCTTCCCTCCTTAACCTAGCTGACTTCTTTGAAACAGTTACCAAGGCCATAGATGAGGGAAAGGTAGTCCACACAGCCTACCCAGACCTTGCAAATGCCATCAACACCATTACCCACGCTGGCATTATAGACAAGCTTACAAGCTTGAACATTAACCCCTATGTCACGAGATGGGTTGCCAACTGGCTCATGGATAGAACTCACATGGTCAGAGTTGCGGGTGCCATGTCCGGCTCTAAACTGGTTACAAGTGGTGTCCCACAGGGCTCAGTCCTGGGACCCCTCCTGTTCTGTATAAACTTCTCTGAGGTACAGGCAAGCACGGGAGGACTATGGCTGACCAAGTTCGCAGACGATTGCAAACTGGGGGCCATAACTGACTCTCCAGCTGACACAGACATCCTCCAGAAGGGTCTCACGGAGACGAATACCTGGTGTCAGAACCATGGCCTCAAGCTAAATGCCAAAAAGTGCACAGTCATCCCCTTTGGGGAAAAAAAGTGCCCACGAACTACCACATAGGTGGTAATCCACTAAGTACGGAAGATGTAATTAGGGATCTGGGGACTCAAGTAGATAGCAACCTTTCCTTTGATAATCACATTGCCAAAGTGGTTAGAAAATCCTTCTATGTAGCCCACCTAATCATGAAAGGGTTCACATCTAGATCAAGAGAGGTCATTGTGCCCCTCTACTCATCGCTCATCAGGCCCATAATAGAGTACAATGCCCCATTTGGGATGTACCTTACTCGACACCTGCAACAGCTGGAAAGACCGCAGAAGTACCTCACCAAGAGGATCATGAGCCTCAAACAGATGCCCTATGCAGCTCGACTAAAGAAACTCCAGCTCTACTCAGTTGCTTACCACCTACTCAGATGTGATCTATGCCTGACGTACAAGGTCATGTCTAACCCGGAATTAAGGGACATGCTCCACCTCAAGAAAACCAAATCTCTTAGAGCCACACGCTCTAGGGATTTAAACCTCAGCACAACAATAAATAGAACATGCTGGAGGGATATATTCCTGTCCTAGAGACTTCCCTCGCTCTGGAATAGAATCCCAATGTATGTTAGGCAAAGCTCCTCACTGACTCTCTTCAAGAGAAATCTTGACAAGTGGATGGGGAATCGTAAATTTACCCCTGGGATCACTTCAATGGCCCTGCTGGACAGAGGCTAAGGAAACTAATCTAAAAGGGAGGCGAAAGCCAACGCACTCTGGCTAGGCTTATAAATGCCCTTGGGCAGATAGCCTAGTACCTACCTATGACCCTATGAACCTACAAAACATTGTATATCTTTTTTTTTCTGTACGCAGTAGTATATGAAGCAGATAAAGCTCCATGCACTACAAAGAATTATAATCTGATTAGGTCTCCAATTGTAACCCCTCATTATGTATTCTCGACATGGACGCCAAAATTCACCTCTTGAGCTTCGTTCTCAAGATGAATTTCTTGGCACCCATATCTCAAACACATAATAATTTGGTTTATTTTGGAGACCCAATCATAATTCTATATATTCCATGTTATTCATTCTCAAAGTATCAAATACTAAAAAGACAGAATATGGTGATGGGGCATTCCTTTCCAAAATATAACTACTGCTATAAAGCATATAAACAGAACAGAGCACAGAATGCAGATACACGCAGAGCTTTCTGAATTCACAGAGCTGTACTTAATAAGACATTATTCTGACAGCTGTTTTGCAGACAGCAGTTACTGCTGTATCAGTCACAAATGCCAGGATGTAAACTTGAACCGCTCCTTCTACTTTTCAAATGGAATAATACAAATATTGCTCTAAGGAATTAGCTGAGTAGCTAGGACCCCTTTTGACTACTAATTTACATCTACCCCCACAATGGGGTATAAGTCGAAACTGTAAGGAAAAGGGTGATTTTTTTGAGGAGAATTTATTTGGGAGTGCACAGTGTTTCACAAAATTACCTTTAGATTCTTGACTCCTTTTCTCTGCTGGTTATAACATAACATACCACACACACCTCTGCACTGTTCTTCTTTCGGCTTTTCCCGGTTAGGGGTCGCCACAGCGGAACTCCAGTCCGCTAATGATTGGCAGTATATTTTTTATGGGTGCTGAGGTGCCAGCTCGAAGCCCAACCTTCAACGAAGGCACGCCCATTCTACGCATTTCTTTCAAATGCCACTCAACCACAGGGAGGACATGCAGACTCCACACAGAAGGCGCTCCTGCCGAGAATCGAACGGGAAAACCTCTTGCTGTGAGGCAACAATGCTACCGCTGCACCACCGCGGCCTCTACACGCATAGCTCTGCACTATTATCTCAAAACCTCTGGACTACTATCTCAAAATGGAAAACATTTCTGAAACACCACTAAAATGTTAACTTCCTTCTGTTTCAAGCAGAGCTCTATTCTAGCAACAGCTGATAGACAAGTATTTTCCTATGTCTGAGGTTTATTTGTACAATGTAAAAAAACAGGTTTGTGTAAGAATGCAGTCTCAATGCCATTTCCTAGAGGTGAATGGCACGAACAAGACAACAAAGCTGGTCACATTGTGAAACAAAATAATCTTGTGAACAAATCAGAAAATGTGACGACTTTAGTGATTATATATGCATCCAAAAAAGTAAGGCAATGATGAAGAATACATGGAATTTCCTTCACCGTCCATCAATACAAAAAAATACCATTTCCACAAGGTGCATAAAGCACAGTCTTTGAACTGGAAAGAAGAAAAAATTTGTTTTAATGCTATGTTCTTTATTTTGTATGCAGTTCCTTTTACTACATTCAAATATGGTTACGTAACTTTCCATCCCATATTATGAATAATTTTTCTCAGCCTCTTAATGTGGCATCTTATACACATATATTTCACACCTATATAGTTTATGTATTATATGTATGATTGCACTGTATTTTATGCATATATTACCTTGTATTTTGTATTTATTTTTTTCTTTTTCTCTCAATGCAGTCTGACTGGATCTTTTAATCTTACCCTGTCTGCACTGAATCTTACTATTATGTTCTGAATGTTCTGAATGTTCTGATGTACTCATTCTGCACTGAATCTTACTATTATGTTCTGAATGTTGTTATGTACTCATTCTTTATATACAACTACTGATTTGAAAGACTGTGATGCATTTTCTGCTCTTTGAGGTCTACTCATGGCTGGAAGGGGTTAACAGACGAGTCCACTTACCAAGTGATCATATAATAAATAAATAAAATATATGAAACATACAATAGTTTAGCTGTAATACTAGTTACAAGAGTTAAAAATAACCACAACTATCTGTTTCGCAGAGGGTGAACACAATGCATGTAGCCGAAGTCATGTAATAAAATCCTACAATTCTTTTTTTTGGTTGTCGGATTGCTAATTTACAGTAAAATCTCAGGCAGAGAATGTCACCCTGACCAAGGGAAGATACTAGCGCAATGTGTGATCAGTGGCATCACTTATGCAAGCTATAGAACCTGCATTACAGTGACAGGGATACTAGTAGTGTGCAGCCTTTGCATGGAGATTTACTTGGTGACGTTACATCCCCGTACTTGAAATATTTGTATGTATGCATGTATGTATGCAGAACTGGTTTCCTATTTATAAAAGTTGTAGACAAAGTGTTACAATGTAAAATTTTCCAGTCTAACTTGGTGCTTAGTGTGCTTTGTGCTGCTAGCACTTACAGATGCTATAGTATCAAACTGGGTTGCTACTCCTCATCACTTTTGTTTAGTAAATACGTTTTAGTTAAAATAGATGCTAAGCAGTGTGACTGTGTGTTCTGTGATTCAGTTTGAAGGAAAGCAATAGGTTAAATACAAAACACTATATTACGGCTAAAGTCCTGTTTTGCTGCCAAGTCAGAGCGATCCTTAGTTGTTTTAACTGCTGTACCATGAGAAATATTATAGCAATGTAGATATGTAAATGTCTGTGTTGCGATATTTAAGTACTGTTGTATACAATTGTTGATAGTTTACTACTGCTATATCTGTGATAGAACTGTCTCTTGAAATGCATGGGCTACCTAACTTATCTGGTATATATCACTAAGTAAGGTGTTTTTTATGTCAAGGGCTTCATATGCGAATGCATACAGTTGCCTGAGCCTTTTTTTACTAAACACTTTGTACCTGTATAAATAGTGTAATGTGCTGCTACTCTTAAACCCAATACCCTTCCTGCCTGGGTGATAATTTATTATTTCAGTTACTTTTTATAGCACTTCTCTCTCATTCCCCTTTCAGAGACCTTAACGTAATAATTGTTTTTGTCTCCATCTTTTTATTTAGTGACCACTGTCCCTGCGAATGGGTTCTCTCTCAGTCCCCCACTTGCTGAATCCTTGGCCACTGGCCACATCTGCAGTGGAGAAACCAGCCACAAGGACTCAAGGGCTTTGGAAAGAAGATAGGTTACTGTAGGTGTCTAGCTATAGCTACGTTTCCCTCTAAGCCTGCTACTGTAGAAAGTACCTGGTCTAAAGCAGAAATAACTGACTCTACCCACGGCTAGGGACGGCAGCTGCACCCCCACCCCCATCTGTTGTAAATACATTCCCCAGTTAACTTTTTCTTTTTAGTTATCAGTAAACCAAGATAAAGCTCTAGGCAAAAAAATGTAACCCAGTAGATACACTGCAATTGCCCACTTGTAAAATAGAGGCAAAAAGCTACTTAAACTGCCACTTTTTGTCTACTTCAAACTAGGTATCTACCCAGAAAGGACACAGCTGAAATCAGGTCTATAGATTGTTTTCCCTACTAGATTCTAATAACTCCTAACAATTTGGCTATTTAGACACTTAACCTGCAATCTTTAGCCTGGGGGGTTCTAGCTCACTCCGTTCACTACACTCACTTCGCTCCCCTCCCTGCCCCCTATTCTCACCTGCCCCCAGTACCTCTACATTTATTCTTAGCCTTAACCCACCCCTAATAGCCAGCAATTAGGCTACACCACTACTCACCCCCTCCCCTATATCCAACACAATCATGCTACTACCTAATATAATAACAGTCCTAACCTGCATAGTTCTAGCTCACATTACATCCTACCAAGGCTCCACAGTCACATGCCCCAACAACTTCCACTGTACTCTCTCAACACCCTCCCTCAAACATTTACACTATAACTACACAACCCCTGCCACCAAAACCATCCTTCCAATACACACACTCCATTACCAAATACCTAACGCACTCAAAAATAAAATATCCCTAAGATACCATAAGCAATTTACTATGTATATAAAACATATCCTAAACACCCTCTATAAACTAGCCCTCACTGGAGACATCCATCCAAACCCTGGTCCTCCTAAATCCATCCCAACCACAAACCCTAGTCCAAGAACCCCCCCCCCCACAACTCAACTCCTAGCCAACAAGAAAACAACAGACCTACTTATAATTTCCCTAAACATCAGAAGCATATGCAATAAAATCAAAGAACTACATGCCAGCATAAGCATATATTCCCCAGATATTCTCTTCCTAACTGAAACCTGCCTCAAACCTCACATCAAAAGTGAGGAAATACTTCCACTTCAATACGACATTCTTTGCATAGACAGATTGCCCAAAAAAGGAGGTGGTGTAGCACTGATATTTAAACACCACCTCAATATTCAACTCCTGAACTTATCTGCCCCTCACCACAACAATGAAGAAATCCTTTATGCCAATCTCAAACTAAACCCAAACAAAACAATCAATATCATAGGATGCTATTTCCCACCAGGGCAAAATATCACACCCCTAGAAAATCTCCTGAGCTGGGTTACTCTATCTCTACCCCAGGAAACCATCATTCTCGGTGACTTTAAAATCAACTGGCTATCCTGTAATAATAGTCTCCCAACCATTCACCTTAATCTTCATGAGTTCAATCAACTCATTCAATCCCCTACCCGAATCAACAAAAATGCTAACAATCATACCTTACTTGACTGGATCCTAGTCAACAAAGCCCCTCACTCTTACCTAGCAGACTGCTTACCTGACAGTCTCAGTGACCACTCCCCCACTGTCCTAATTCAGCACCACACAAACAGTCTGAAGCCCATTATCCACAGGCAAATATGGAACAAGTCCAACTTCAACCCCAACTCCTTCATCTCCTCCCTGCAAAAAATTAACTGATCACCACTAAAATACCTCAACCCAGATGAGGCTGTCCACTTCTTCAACAGTACCTTCCTCTCCATCCTAAACACCCATGCTACTGTAAGAAATGCCAAAGTCAGATCCAGGCGTGCCCCTTGGTTACAAAAGACCACTAGAACCCTAATGAAATCCAGAGATAAGGCCTGGGAGCACTGGCGACTAACAAAAAAATAACTCAGATAGGCAATCATTCCTTGAACTGTGCAATAAAGCCAAAAAGCATATAAAATTAGACAAATCCCTCTACTATAAATCCACCCTAAACTCTACCAACCACAGCCTTAAGCAATTCTGGTCCACTATTAACAGTATCCTCCACCCAAGGAAGGTTGATACCCCCCAGCCATCCATTCCCCTCTCCTCCAGCAGTATTGCTGAATCCTTCAACAAACATTTCACTGAAACTATAAAATCTCTAAACAAACAACACTTCCCTACAACAGCCCCCCCAACTCCTAACCCTAAACCCCCACTCCTCTTTTCTTCCTCATCTCAGTACCTACCTCCAACATAAAAAGACTATTGTCAAAACTTAAACCCACCAAACTCGCAGCTGACAACCTCCCCTCTGAATTCTTGAAAACTACATCTGATACACTAGCCTACCCAATTTCAATTCTAATCAACCATTCCATAACAGAGGGCTATGTTCCCTCGATATGGAAAATATCCCACATCATTCCCCTCCACAAAGGCACCCCCTCCACTGACCTCTCCAATTACCGCCCCATTGCTATCCTCTCCCCTCTCTCCAAGATACTTAAAAAATGTATCAACACCCATGTCTCCAACTACCTCCTAGCTAATAATCTCCTCTCCAAAACCCAACATGGTTTCAGGCCATATCACAGCACTACCTCCGCTCTGCTCTCCTTCACCAACACTATACTTCATCACAAAAACAACGACCTCTTCTCTACTGCCATATTTCTAGATCTCTCAAAGGCCTTTGACATGGTATCTCATGAGCTACTACTCTCTACTCTCCCCAACCTCTCCTTCTCACAACCAGCCTGCAACTGGTTCCACAGCTATCGACACTAACGCGAGCAATCTGTAATCTGGGACAATAACACATTACCTCATCTCCCAGTTGCTCTTGGAGTTCCCCAAGGGTCTATCCTTGGCCCTCTGCTATTCTCACTTTTCAGTAACAACCTACATACTGCCACCACACAAGCATCTCTTACACAGTACACAGATGACTCTACTCTCATCTGCGCTCTGTTCCCACTCTACCAGAACTACAACAAATCACACATGAATCATTCTCTTCTGTAGAAAGCTGGCTATCCAATGCTCAGCTCCTACTCAACCCAAGTAAGACAAAACTTCTCCTGTTCCAACCTTCCAAAGCCACCCAAAACACCCCCCACTTCAACATTCTTGCCAAAGACAATACCATCATCTCTCCATCAGAACACACAAAATTACTTGGTGTGGAAACAGACAACAAACTTAGATTTGACACCCACATATCTCTCACAATAAAATAAGTTCACAGGAAACTTTGTGTATTATATCGAAGCCGCCAATTCCTAACCAAGGCAGCTAGAATCTCCATAGCCAATTCCCAGCTAATCTCCACCCTACTCTATGCATCCCCAATACTTACCAACCTTAGACAGACAGACGTACACATGCTGGATGCTTGTTACAACAAAATTGCTAAATTTGCCACTGGAACCTCCTACCACAGCCATCATTGTATCTCCCTTAAAGAACTAAACTGGCTAGAACTCCCACAACTCCTTCACTTTAATCAACTCACCCTCGCTCTAAACATATTAACCACCCCCTTAACATCCCTTCCCTTCAAACCCTTCTCCAACCCTATCACCCCCTAGGCCCCTAAGACCAAGTAACAAAAATCAACTCACTGTTATCAAACCCAAAAACTCAGCAGGAGAAGCCATATTTTCATGTACCATATCTAAACTTTGGAACAATCTTCCACCCTCTATAACTATTCTACCTTCCAGCAGCCTTTTCAAGACTGCACTCAAATTCCACTTAAATTTGCACTGGCTTTGTCCTTGTTCTAATCAAGACTAACACCCCCACCCTTACTCCCCCCCACCTAGACTCTTAACCCAACTATACTACCGCCACTACTAACCACAGTCAGAAATAGCTAGTTGAACATCTTGTCTGACAACTTTGTTACTAATATTATAAATGGAAAAAAAACTATCTTAACTTGCAACATTTTCTGTATATACTGTTGATAATCAATATCTTGTTATTGTATTAAAGCCAACAACCTGTGATGTTGTTTACTATTGCTGCAACTTTGTATCTCTATCATGTACATGATGTGGAGCTTTTCACCCCAGGCATCCGCTGAAAAAGGACCTGCGTCCAGTCGGAATTTCCCGGTAAACAAATGTAAATAAATAAATAATAATAATAAATGTATGTGTGAGTGTATGAGTGTGTGTGTGTGTGTGTGTGTGTGTGTGTGTATGTGCGTGCGTGTGTGTGTGTGTGTGTGTGTGTGTGTGTGTGTGTGTGTGTGTGTGTGTGTGGCTACTACCATTAAGCATAATCTATAAGTGTGCAAGGAAGTGCTATCATGATATATAACTTGTGCATGTACAGTCTACTACTAAATAAATAAATAAATAAATATATACAGACAGCAACACACACACACACACACACACACACACACACACACACACACACATACTCTGTCACTATACAAAAATATATATATATATATATATATATATATATATATATATATATATATATATATGGGTCTACCTGACATGGTCGACAGTTCATATAATCGACACTCATTTGGTCGACAGTTCATTTGGTCGACAAGCAGATTTGCCCCCTTCCCCAATGTTGTGCAACCCTGCAGTTGATATATATAGTTAGGGGGTGTGGGGCACAGCCCCCACATTGGGGTGTGTGTGAAGCCCCCACCTAAAATGCTTGTCGATCAAATGAACTGTCGACCAAATAAACTGTCAACCATATGAACTGTCGACCATGTCAGGTAGACCCATATATATATATATATATATATATATATATATATATATATATACACACACACACACACACACATATATATATATATATATATATATATATATATATATATATGTTATTCTCACAATCCTGAAGCCCACTATCTTAAAACCTATAATTTCAAAACCATAATATCGAAAGACCAAAATGCTGAAAGACCACAATATCAAACTGTTAGACTTCCTTCACTGCAGTACCCATGTTAGGCACTTGCTTCTGAGACTGCACCCCTGCATGACCCATGTTAGCACTCATTCCTGGGTTCACACTGGTAGAGGGATGCAGAATTCAAAATGTTTAAACATTTGTGGTCTTTCAGCAATAGTGGGCATTAAGAAACCAGACCTTTTGCTCAGTGGTTCTAAGTAGTTAAAACATAAAATCACCTGTATTTTAATCTGTGAGTGTTATTAAATAAAACAGTCTGGCTCATAAAGTAACCTAGCTACTCCAAAGCACAAAGCAGTCCATTTTTTAAGTATAATAACACCATCTGGTATGGGTATACTGGTGGGTGGTGGATCTTCAACAGCTGAAAGTGGTGTGGCAGTCCTATATTCTCTGATAATGTGTGATTAAATAAATCCACCAAGACTAGTAACCAGGTATCGTAAAATATGCATAGGTTAGGTTTGGGGGGGTTATTATAAAGCCAAGGTAGAACAAAAGGAAACATTGTGTCAGCTAGAGTTAACAGCAGACAGACCCCCTCAGGCTTAAATGATTTTACTAATGTGAAATTTTTTGAAAAACAAATGGTTGAAAGTTAGTAAACATGTATAATAGTTTGGGGTTTTTAAACATTTACTTACAACATTTTTTTAAAGTTTTTATATTATTAGTCATGAAGTTTTAAGAATGTTCAACTTGTTCATTACTTCAGTGCATTCACGTTTTCTTTTTTGAATGAATTATGTATTGTGTTAATAAGGTGTTATTAAATAACTGAGACAGTATAAAATGTATGGTTTGATTACAGATGGTGATTCTGAGAAAGTCTTTTAGACGAAAATGAAGAATAACACTAAACATGTGCCTTTTTTTCCAATCCCTGGTTACTAGCCTTGGTGGATTTATTTTATCTTGTTGGTTTGGTTTATCACTGTCGTTTTGGGAGAGTTGTTGTAATTCTCTGACATTGCCCACCTCTGAAGGTACTATTCCTTAAATGCCCACAGACACACACACGTATGTTTTGTGTGAACTGTGCATACTTTATCTACTACAATTTATTTTATTTCATAGTAAACTACTGTTCTTTATTTAGAGATAAAAATAATATTGTGTACTGTGTAATATTCCGCATTCTTCACGTAACTTTTATTTGAAATGATTTAATGTGATTATCGTAATTTTTATGTTTAACTTCTATATAAATTTAGATTTTATTAGTGCACAGACTCAGTCATAAACACGTGTATGTATGTGTGTATCTGTATACCTATCTATATATATAATTTAAATTAGTATTTAACGGTCTGTGTGTTTTTTAATTTTATACATAATGTAGAGTGCTTTGTGATAAAACATTATAGTAGACACTGAGTTGAGCTGCATCGATCATTCTGTTTCATATATAAGAGGTCATTACACTACATCTTTATTTATTTATTTGCTTATTTGTTTATTTATTAATCAAGAGGGTAGGCTAGTCTAAAGACCACTTTTGGCAACGACCAAGGTTAAAGATAACACAGCCACTCCAAAATTATTTTGGAAAACCATTAAAAAGATGGCCAGCCACACTACTGATCATCCAAGCTCCAACAATATCTCACCAGACCGCTAACAGAAAAGAAAACAAACACTACATGCTGACTTCTTTAGCTTCAGCCATAACTATGATGCCTCCACAACTACCATCCTCAACTAAAACAATAACTAGAAAGCCTCTCAAAAATACAACTTGGCCAAAATATGCCCAACATTTTATTTCAACCAAATCAAGTTTAAAGAATATAATAGTATTTAAGAAAACAGGATATAAAGCAGGAGATGAATTAATTACACTACATTCTGCTTTCCTCTGAATGCCTGCTAAATTAGTTGGCAAACTTATCTTGAACCTATCTCTAACACCATAAATAGTCTTTCATCCCTTTAAATATGCTATGACAATTACCTGTCCCCTTTCTCACCCCAAACATTACTTTTCCCTCAGCAACCAATGCCCACTAACAAAGATTTAAAAAAAGTATTACACAGCCAAATTTGTGATCATATCAGTACATACAGCCTTCAGAAAAGGCTCTGGAACCTTAACAGTATATGACTCAAAAACAGATAAACTGTACACAAATTTCTGCAACAAACTGTTTACAACAAATCATTAAGCCATATGACAACAGTTTTCAAAGCAGATAACCACTCTGCTTTGCTCTCTAAACTGTACAAACTGGTTTAAAGTTACATAGAAAATCACAACAGCAGGTTAAGCAATCATCAGCCTTAGCAGAAACTGGAACCATCAACTGTGGTGTTCCTTAAGGCTCAGTGTTGGGCCCATTCCCCTTTTCTTTAGTCATCAATGTTCCTTCGGGCTCAGTGCTGGGCCCATTCCCCTTTTCTTTAGTCATCAATGTTCCTTCGGGCTCAGTGCTGGGCCCATTCCCCTTTTCTTTAGTCATCAATGTTCCTTCGGGCTCAGTGCTGGGCCCATTCCCCTTTTCTTTAGTCATCAATGTTCCTTCAGGCTCAGTGCTGGGCCCATTCCCTTTCTTTAGTCATCAATGTTCCTTCGGGCTCAGTGCTGGGCCCATTCCCCTTTCTTTAGTCATCAATGTTCCTTCCGGCTCAGTGCTGGGCCCATTCCCCTTTCTTTAGTCATCAATGTTCCTTCAGGCTCAGTGCTGGGCCCATTCCCTTTCTTTAGTCATCAATGTTCCTTCAGGCTCAGTGCTGGGCCCATTCCCCTTTTCTTTAGTCATCAATGTTCCTTCAGGCTCAGTGCTGGGCCCATTCCCCTTTTCTTTAGTCATCAATGTTCCTTCAGGCTCAGTGCTGGGCCCATTCCCCTTTTCTTTAGTCATCAATGTTCCTTCAGGCTCAGTGCTGGGCCCATTCCCCTTTTCTTTAGTCATCAATGTTCCTTCGGGCTCAGTGCTGGGCCCATTCCCCTTTTCTTTAGTCATCAATGTTCCTTCAGGCTCAGTGCTGGGCCCATTCCCCTTTTTCTTTAGTCATCAATGTTCCTTCAGGCTCAGTGCTGGGCCCATTCCCCTTTCTTTAGTCATCAATGTTCCTTCAGGCTCAGTGCTGGGCCCATTCCCCTTTTCTTTAGTCATCAATGTTCCTTCAGGCTCAGTGCTGGGCCCATTCCCCTTTTCTTTAGTCATCAATGTTCCTTCAGGCTCAGTGCTGGGCCCATTCCCCTTTTCTTTAGTCATCAATGTTCCTTCAGGCTCAGTGCTGGGCCCATTCCCCTTTTCTTTAGTCATCAATGTTCCTTCAGGCTCAGTGCTGGGCCCATTCCCCTTTTCTTTAGTCATCAATGTTCCTTCAGGCTCAGTGCTGGGCCCATTCCCCTTTTCTTTAGTCATCAATGTTCCTTCAGGCTCAGTGCTGGGCCCATTCCTTTTTCTTTAGTCATCAATGTTCCTTCGGGCTCAGTGCTGGGCCCATTCCCCTTTTCTTTAGTCATCAATGTTCCTTCGGGCTCAGTGCTGGGCCCATTCCCCTTTTCTTTAGTCATCAATGTTCCTTCAGGCTCAGTGCTGGGCCCATTCCCCTTTTCTTTAGTCATCAATGTTCCTTCAGGCTCAGTGCTGGGCCCATTCCCCTTTTCTTTAGTCATCAATGTTCCTTCAGGCTCAGTGCTGGGCCCATTCCCCTTTTCTTTAGTCATCAATGTTCCTTCAGGCTCAGTGCTGGGCCCATTCCCCTTTTCTTTAGTCACCAAAGATATCGCTACTGATCTCCCGTTACTGGAACTAACAGTATATCTCCCATATGGAAAGACTTTGGCTCACTACACTCCCATCAGAAAGCAAAGAAACTTCATGGATTCTTTAGCAATTCCGATGTGAATGTAGACATCCAGAAGGGCCAAACAGCATGTTCATTTTCATTTTAGAATAGGTTGGATGCAGACAAAGTATTTTGTCCTGGTCACTGTTTGTCCTGCATTCACAATACATCTCAACTGTACCCACAAACATTTCACATTTAGTATGTTTCTTTATCTCAAACACATGACGACTTTTGCAAATTGATTCCTTCCTCTTTGATGTCTAAACATTTTATCAGTTGCTCTACAACACATTTCTATGCCTGTAGCCACAATGCCTGCAATGGAAATGCCTGCAATGGATATATTATTCCTACCATCAGGTTCCATCTTACATATCATGCAATTACTGGAAAGTCTTTTATTTATAGTATTTTTAGGTATTTCTGTGCTTTTCTTTAATCTTATTTTCACTTTATACGCTTCTAGGCTACATTCCTTTCCATGTATGTAACAACAAAGCTTACAATAGGTGTGTTTTCCTATTAAAAGCTTTCATCTAAGATATTGTACAGTTGGTAGAAATTCCATTTTAGGCATTTATGTGGTTCTGTTTACTCTCATTTCCACTGTATTCACTTCTAGTTCTTTTGCCATACACTTAAGCTCTATCCTTGAAAGTTCATTTGCTCAACATACATGTTTGCTTTAATCTTAATAATTTCTGATGCCACACAGTTCAGTCTCAAAGTAGTGAATCATACAAGTTACCAATCCCACAGTCTTACACTCAGTGTTTTAAATCAGTCACACAAGCATCTATGGACTCCTGAACCCCTTGATTTCTCATAGGAAACAAATTCTGTGCATATGGTAGATTCTTCTTTGTTTCACAACGAGACTGAAACTTTTGAAACTTGTCTTTTAAGACAGAAATATTCCGTCTTCCTCCTTAAAGTTAAAAGTGCTGAATACCCTATTTGCTTCCTATCCTGCAATATGAAGGAATATTGCTCATCAAACTCTCCCTCTGGCTTTTCAGCAACAGCAGTGAAAGTCAGATAAAGTTCAAATGCTTGAATCCAGAGTTTCCAGTTCTCTGATACTTTTCCATGAAGCTTCAAAGTTGGTTGTTGTCATGCAGACATTTTGAGACAAACATATAAATGGACAACAGTGTAGAAAACATGAAATTATATAAGACAGCAAGGCTGATGACACTAATATGGGTGTTTTTTTTTGTTTTGTTTTGTTTGTTTTTAGATATCTTACTTGAATGAAAAAATGAAGTAGAAAGAGGAGTAGCTATTCTTTTCTTTCTGTCAGAGAAAATAATAAAAAGAGAGTGGGGTAAACTTCATCAAGGATGACAAACTTCCATTACTAAAAAAAACAATACTGAATAACGTTGGCCATCAGGGCATACAGCATTTGTAAGCCTGATAAGAAGAAAACAGAAGCCCACTTAGAAACTGCTTCAGCAAATTCAGTGTCTGGTAAGACTATTGACAAGGTGAAGTTGTTTTTTTCACCATATCATATATGAACACAAGTGTATATCAAGAAAAGAAATGGGAAGTGCGCTTCATGACCTGATTCGTGGACACAGTCAAGATACACCACTCCCCTTTAGGTTAACATCCAGTCAAAGACGCAACTTAATACTCATTTACTGCTATATTTGTGACAGCATCAGTGAGTCTGTCATCAATCATTCATTCTAGATTTTCATACCTAGCACTTTAACTTCCTTGCATTAGTCTCCTTTATGACTCCAGTTCTTACTTCTCCCCTTTTTTCACTGTTCTTTTCATACTCTCAGCCATTCGTTGTTTTTACTTCAGTTTGCCTTTTCTCTTCTACTATGCCCTGCCCAATACCTTCATAACTTTATGAACAATGCACTTAATTACCACGTGCGCCTCATTTGCCCCCCCCATCGCCTAACACCTAAATTATCTTCCTCCATCTTCCCATAATATGGTCCCCTGTTACCCCACATCAAAATGTTAGATAAATCAATGGGTAGATAAACTTAAGGGCTTGAGATGCAAGGGACACTCCTTGGACCTTGTACAAAGGACAGAATTCCATAATGAATCTTTCAGCAGTACATGTGTTTATGGAGCACTAGTGTCTAACCTGCTGGTGTCAGTGCATACCTGTTCAGAGAGTGGCATATGTGACTTGAGTAATGCTGTGACTACGCTCCTGACCATCCTGTCACTACCAGCGTGATGAAAACAGAGTGCAAACTGTGCTAATAGGTCATCCTACCAGGGCCACAAATTATTGGCCTTTCAAATACATCAGCAACATGTAAGGTATCTTTGTGCCTTTCCAGAATGAGATTCAAAGAAATTAGTTTCATAAAATTATGTAATGTAACACACCTTCACTGATGTTCCAGTGAAAAACAATACCTACAGGCTGTGAAATGCAAAGAAACTATTTATTGTATGATTTACTGTAATTTGTTTAAGTAAAGCATTAGGTAAAAAAAAAACTGCAGAGATCTCAAATATGAGGTGCAGAATGAAATACTATTACTTTCTCATAGCAAAGCAGTAATGGCACTCCCATCTATATGAATTATAAAGAGAAGCATACAAAGACGTGAAAGCACATCAGAAAATGAAATGGGAAGTTACTAGCCCTGAGAAAATACATCCTCCAGCTCCATACTCTGTATTTTCCTACATATATTTCATACCCAGAACTACTCTGGATTAGTAAGCCAGCATTACCGTAGTTCAGCAGAAAGACTTCTTTTTTTTTTTTTTTTTTTTTTTGCAAAAGGGTGCTATCACATGAGAGATGGAAAGGAGCACATTTCAAAATAACCTTGGGTAGCATCACATTTCTCAAAAGAGGTGCATGTATACAGCCACTAAAGTACCTGACACAGAATGCAACTACTGCTTCGAGTTACCCACCAGGATGCATCCTGCCCACAGTACATGTACCCAGCCTGAAGTAGGCTGCAGGTCTACTCCTAATACTTAGCAGATGTAACAAATGGCCAGAAATACAGTATGGCACTGAATAAAGTCATGTGAAAGGATGCCGTCAACACAAATATTATACAGAAAGTCATGGCTCCACAAGCACCTTCATGTCCCTTTTATAATATCAGCACACTGATTTTTGAGCCAGGCAGGCCAAAGCTACTTTCTATGTTTAGTCAGAGATATGTCAAGACTAATGTCGAGGTGTTACAATATCATTACTTATGGGGACATGATAAAATGAAGTATTTATGAGTATGGATTACAAATTATTCTGGTGTAGCAGCTACGGATATGTGAGAAGAGACTAAACAAAAGATAATACAGAAACCGAGAAACTGGAAGCTTTGTTATATGGATATGAATAGTAAGATACAAGCAGTTAAAATGTTTTTAGCCCCTTTATTCTTATACACAGATAAGGCATATTTTTATCAACGAGGGGAGACGTTGTGGATAGCAATTAGTAAAGAGCTGAAGGACTTTATCTGGGAGGGGAAGATGGCAAGAGTCAAGTGGGACAAGCTGATACTTACAGCAGAATAGGGTGGATTGGGATTGTCCAATCTGAAGAGGTATTTCACAGTTACACAGTTAAGGCTCCTATACATAGCACAAGCAGAAAACTATAATTCAAAGTGGAAAGGTATGGTGTTGAAACAGGGGACTCTCAAAAAACAAGGGAAGAGACTGGGATTTTGGATGTAGGCCTTTAAGGAGAATGACAATAATCATACAGAATATTATATTCCTAAAGTAACAGAAAGTATTTTAACAACTAACCCAACAGTTGAATGGAGAAAGGAGATTATGCCGAAAGGAATGACTGCAATTTAGGACACAGACAATAGGCAAGAGGGAAGGAATTTACTGGAGAAACTGGCAAAGGAACCAAGATACTGGGAGAAAATAACTAGAGAAAGGGAAAGATGGCAAAATGGGAAGATGCCAAAAATTTACTTGGACTGCAGGTTAGAGACTGCCCTCCCTATCAAGGACTGATATCAGAGTATAGGCAAAGAGAAAGAGATTTGCGGGTCCTAAATGAAAGATCAGCACTGTTAGGAATTTTTAGTAGAATCTAGAACAGAAGCTGCCATTGAAAAAGGAATGATTAGTACAGCATACAAAATACTGCATGATTTATTTATTTATTTATTTATTTTACATTTGTTGACCGGGCTAGTCTGGCTGGATACATGTCCATTTTCAGCAGAGGCCCGAGGAGAAAAGCTCCACTAAATACTAAGTACATTACAAATAATCATTACTGTTAAGAAATAGCAAAAATTGGAAGTCATAACAACACAGAGAATGAAAGATAATTTCAAAGAGAAACAAGTTTACAATAAGCAGTTCATTACATATTAGCAATTATACATAAAATGTACATAGTTAGATTAGAACAGTAAAAGGAGGAGAAATCAGACAGGTAGTGATGAGAAGAGTGAAGGAGAAATAGAGTATGAGAAAAAGGTTAGTCAGGTGTACTGCAGGAACAAAGCCAATGATTGAGGTAGTACAGTTTAATTTTCTGTTTGAATTGTGGTAGGGATGTAGTCAAAGTTATGTCACTAGGTAAGAGATTCCAGCTTCTACCTATAGTGTTAGTGAATAGAGAACCACCTGCTGTGTTGTTTACCTTTATTGATTTTGCCATGAGTTTACTAGAGGAGCGAAGTGAGTTAAGATTGTTGTAAGGGATTAGAAGTTGAGAGAGTATTGGGGTGTTGTCAGGTAGGTGTAATATGTTGTGGGCTATAGTGAGTTGAGGAATATTTAGGTAATTTTGAAATTCGAGCCAGCCAAGTTGTTTTAGATTTATACAATGGTGGGTCCTAAAGGGGTTACTAGTGGCGAAGCGAGCTATGTTATTATAGCAAGTTGCAAGTTTGTTAAGATTGTTTTTCTTGAGGTTTGTATAAATGGGGGAAGCATATAGGAGAGTAGATAGGAGATGAGATTGTGCAATTTTGGTTCTTGTTGCTGGGGTTAGAAAAGGTTTGATACGATATAGGGATCCAATTTTTCTATTAACAACCTTGATAGTGTTGTTAATGTGCTGATCGAAGGAAAGATTATTGTCAATGGTTATTCCTAAAAGTTTAGTAGTTGGATCAGGTGAGATGATAGTGCCATTATTAGAAGAAATGGTAAAGTTTAAAGGGGGGGACCGAGTGGTGGGGGAGAAGAGGAGGAGTTTAGTTTTTTTTGCATTTAGTAGGAGAAACCATCTAGAAAACCAAGTTTCTACTGAGTTAAAGGTATTTTGGGTCAATGAGCTCAGTTCAGAAGGTGCCGAGCAGATAAGGGTAGAATCATCTGCATATTGTATGCAGGTTGCTTGTGGGATAGCAGTCTGAAGATCGTTAATAAAGAGGGAGAACAGAAGTGGACCCAGAATGGAGCCCTGGGGAACTCCGATGGAAATGGGCAAGAGAGATGAGATATGGTTTTCCCATATTACTGCTTGTTGTCTGTTGTTAAGATAAGATCTAAACCAATTAGTGGCTAGTTTATCACAAGGGAGAGATTCAAGAATGTTAATTAAGAGAGAGTGGTTGACCATGTCGAAAGCTTTAGAGAGATCAATGAAAAGAGCGGAAGAGAGAGTATTGTTGTTTCGACTTTTGTTGATAGTATCTACAAAGGATAGAAGGGCAGTGGTGGTACTGTGATGGGGTCTGAAACCATGCTGGCAGTTTGCTATTATGCTGTGAAGAGAGAGATGGTGTACAAGTTGCTGATGAATACATTTTTCCATGATTTTTGCTAGGGGTGAAAGAAGGGCAATAGGTCTAAAGTTGGAAAGGTCAAGGGAGTTACCACCTTTATGCAGTGGAATAATATAGGAGACTTTCCAGATATCAGGGATGGTTCCTTCTTGGATAGTTCTGTTGATAAGTAAGGATATAGGATATGCAATTTCTTTGGCAGCTTTCTGAAGGAAAAGAGAAGGGAGCTTGTCAGCAGAAGGGGTACAGGGTTTCAGTTTGTGAATGAGTTTGTAGATGAAAGAGATAGATATAGGTTTTAGAGAGAAGTTGAAGGAAGAGGTAGTTATGTTAGATGGTATATGAGAGTTGTTAGGGTTCATTTGTTTGGCTAGGGTTTGAATAGTTTCAGAGAAAAAAGAGTTGAAAGCATTAGCAGTCTGGAGAGGGGTTTCTGGGTCAGCATTAAGTGGGGAAGGAGTTTTAGCAGTTCCTGGGGAAAGAAGTCTATTTACTGATGACCAGAACTGTTTAGGGTTGTTAATATGAGTTTCCTGAAGTTTACAGTAGAAGTTTTTCTTGTCAGAGATTATTGATTTTTTCACTAAATTTCGAAGCTGGCGGAAATTAACTAAATCAGGGTTTTGTTTATTGCATCTCCATTTTGTCCATGCTTTGTTTCTAGCAAGCATGAGTTTTTTAGTATTGGTGGTCAGCCATGGGGCAGATTTGGTCTTTACTCTAATAGAGCGTTCTGGAGCATGTGAATCAAGTATGGATAAGAATGTAGAATTAAAGAATAATACTGCTTCCTCCAGGGGGAGTGATTTTAAGCAATTCCATTTACATGCTCTCAGTTCAGCTTTAAAAAGGTCTATGTTAAAGTGCTTGACAGATCGAATTAGCCTTGTATTTGGGAGGTTAACATATTCTGATTTTTGTCTAGTAATGTAGGTTAGGCAGTGGTCGCTGATGTCGTCTGGCATAGTACCTACCTTATATTGTGTCTTAACTTTATTTATGAGTATCCAGTCTAATATACTCTCTTTCTTACTGGGCTTATTGACTCTTGTAGTTGAGGTAATAGTTTGTGATAACTACAAGAATCTAACTACATGATAACTACAAGAATCAATCAGAGGAGGCTGGATAAGCAATTCACAAAGAAACAATGGGGGGATATATGTATGTCTCCCAAATATGCAACAAAATCTAGAAGACTTAGGATTTTTGCTTGGAAATGTTTACACAGATATTTTAATACCCCATGGAGACTCCAGAGAATTTTTCCTCGGGTAGATAGCAAATGTTGGAGGTGTGATGGGGAAGGAAGAGGTAATTGGGAACTTATTTTCTGGGTGTGCAGTGAGTTGGTGGACATTACGGACTCCCTGCAGGATGCACTGTCAGAGATGCTGGGTGGGCAGATTGGTGAGACTAGGAAGATGACTTTTCTGAGCTATGACACAGAATCAGAACTGCCTAGACATGGTAAGGCCTTGCTATCTCTAATTATGGTAGCTGCCAAAAAAGCAATTACTAGAAAATGGAAATCAAACTGTAATCCAACAATACTAGAAGCAGTGAATATACTAACAAAGACAAAACAACTGGAATTGTGATTTTTAGAAAAAGGTAGGAACAAACTAAATAGGAAAAAATGGGAATTGTGGAAACAATACATATATGGGAAGAATGAGGTTTAAAACAAGGCAGGACTTAAATAAACTATGTAATGCTTAACTGAAAATGATTGAGTACATTATACGTGATGTATAATGTTTGCAACTGGGAGTGTGTCAGTATGGTTTGTGATACAAAATGCTTGCAACCAGGATTGTGTCAATGTGGTTTGTTTTCATTTATATAAATGTATGATCGCTTATGTCATAAGTGATGGTTTAATAAAGATGTTTCTTGTTTAAAAAAGGGGCAAGAAGTGAATAATTTATATAATGTTGCTTAAGTTATATGGTATATAGCAATATGTGTGAAGCATAATGTTTGTTAATTGTAACCTGTTAATACAGTTTGATTACTTTTATGTAAATGTCAGTGTGTCTATGTCACAAGTGATAATTCAATAAAGGTGTTTAAAAAAAAAAAGACTAATGTCGAGGTGTGGAGAATTAAGTCACTGGTAGCTCACTTTTAACCACATCAGTTAGCTGTCTTTAAAAATGTATGTAGGTTTTTCAGGCAGAGTCAGAGTAGGAAGCAGGCAAGATCAAGGCTCTACATATCTGCAAGATTTCCGTGGAGGAAGGGAGCTGAAGTTCATTAATCATGAATGGCTCTAAAGATATCAGGTGAAAGTACAAGCTATTTCCATCTCATTGCAGTTATCAAGCTAAACTGGAAATGTCAAGTGGTAGACTTGGAGTGTTGGGGGCTGACATAATAGTTAAGGTGTTTACCTACCACACACAAGGTACAAGGTTTAATTCTCACCTCTGGCTATTGGCTAGGTACCTAGTAGTCTGCAGACTAATTGCCTAATATTTACCTATGAATCATGCAACTATTTTGAAAGTCTGTACTATCTAAATGTATTCCACAAGGTAAGTTGCCAGAGTATATGGAATGGGAATTAACTTCTACAGCTGATCCCAATTAAACCCTTTCTTCTCAGAAAAACATTACACCTATAACGATCACCAGTCTTCTTACATAGGGATGAGGGACCTACCCCAAACTGATACATCACACAGGCCAAAACAACAACAACCTACACCCCGTCTCCAAGAACCCCCAGAAAACACTAAAATAACACAGAATAAAATAATGGCAGAGAACAATAAAGGAGGTCATATCAAAGAAAATTATGTGACGCTGCTACCTACTGCCAGAGCTCTGCACAGAAATGGCTGGTCTGGTCATAGTGGCTAAAAACGGTTCCAGAAAAAAAGACATGCAGGTCTTCACACCTACTAAATATTTTTTTTTTATTATTGTCCTTCTACCTAAAATCTAGGTTGAGCACCACAACAGAAAACAGAGTTGAAGCTCCAGCTCACATCCCTGGTGGAGAACAGAGGGTATGCTAAACATGCAGAAGAGCATTATGGGACACTTCATTTACTAGGCTGTTTACTTACTTTACTGGATAAATATTAGAATAATATCTAGAAGAATTAGCATAACTTTGGAAGCACAATCAAATTCCAAACACAAAATTAAAAATGACCTAAGGACATGCACGAGGAACAAAAGGTGTCACAATTTTGTACACAGGAGTCTGTGTCACTTAGTAAATGTCATACCTCTACTTTAATATTGTAAATTAATTTTGAGATTGGTTATTTATTTATCTGTCTACTTATTTCTCAATTTGTCAGTATCTGTTAACCAGGAAGGGATGATTAGACTAAGTCCATTTTTAGTAAAAAGCACATAGAGAAGATGATGGCACAATGGTTAAGGTTTTCACCTCATAGAAAAAAGGTACAGGGTTTGATTCTGACCTCTGGTTATTGGCTAGGCCAAGTTGTCCTAGTAGTCACCTATGAGAAAAGCTACTAACCAGATTATATCATCATTAAATATAATGCATGCAAAATAAATCTATAGTCATAATATATAAAGACTATGTAACAAAGTAGAGCAGATGCTTGTAAGATGGGTACAGACAAGGAACCTGGTACTCTCAGCAGAACCTATACCTGTCTAGAGAAAAAAAGGACAGAGTACAGTATATCTAATAGCAAAAAATGTAAAGTCATGACTGATACTTGGGAGGGTGGCCTAATGGTTAAGGTGTTTGCCTTGCAAACACAAGGTGCAGGGTCTGAGGGATAATTGGCTAGGCTTAAAATGGCCCATAAGGGCAGTTAGCTTAGTACTAATCAATGAATCTATGATACAGAGCACCAGACAGTTTGTGACTGGTTTACCTCTCTGCCACAACACAAAATCATTTATCACTTACTTTCACCAGGGCCTGGATTACGTCACTCCAGCACAGCCATCAGGGAGAACACTGAGCTACCTCCTCTACCCTAATAGCAACACTTGGTGAAAAGATAAAATGATTCTGTAAATGTCAGACTGTCTCTGTCTCAGTAACAAATTCTATCCCTGCCCTTCCATATATTATGTGAAACTCTCACTAACACCTATCATACCTACCTAGAAGCCTGTAAACCACTGATCAGCCCCCAGCCTCTTAAATCAAGACTGTCAAGTATTGTGTGCGCCTCTTTCATCCCCACAGTGAGAAGATTGAGTCTTAATGTCTGTCTTTTTCTGATTGCTACAACACCCCTTTACTTTACTGAATTACTTCAGTGGCAGCTACGTTTTCTAACATTTTCTAAGAGAAGTACAGGTTAATAGTTCCTCTTACTGGATGGAGGTGGGAGTAAGGACAAAGTTCCACACAGAGACACTAACAATTTTTTTACATTGCTCTCAACAAAGAATGCTATCAAACAATGTTGTATTAATGCAACAAGGTATACCTGGTTACACTTCAGGTGAAGCAAATGATACATCTGAGAAGGAACATTTGGAAGTAAAGAGAAGCTGACACAGATCAGTTCAAAGACTGTCCATGGATTTCCCTACAGGTTACTTAAAATGCTAGGAGAGCAAACTGTTTAATTAAGAAAATATGTTTGAGCTGGGCTATAGAAACTAAACTGTCTAGACACAGTAAGGCCCTACTAAGTTTAATGCTGCCAAAGCAATTACTAGAAAACAGATATCAAAAACAAAAACAACTGTAACAGAATTATAAAATGTTGTGAAAGACATAAAAAAAGGGAGTGGGGTCTTTAGAAGAGGGAAGGGGCAAACTAAATAGAAACAAGTGGAATTTGTAGGAACAATACATACAGAATAATGTTCAGGGGGAGTGACATTTCAGGGAAGGCAGGACTCGAACAGTCTGTGTTTTGTTAAATTGACTAATAATTGTTAAGACATAAACCATATTTGTATAATGCATGTGAAAAAATTCTCTTTTAAAATTGAATAACTACAAATTTAACTATGTAATATCTGATGTTAGTAAAGCTGTTAAAAAAAACATTCTGAAGACTGCTCCAGCCTCCAGTCCTGCATGCAAGGAAAGCCGGTGTCACAATGATCATATAATAAACAGAAATCATGTAATGCCCCCCGTGAACCAACACTCAGTGTGACTTCATATAGCACAGTACAAGAAATCAAGCAGTAATGGAGAGTGTAAAGCTCTCGTTTTTAAATGTGTTTGTGCCTGCTAAACATATTCCGTTCACACCCTGTAACAACTACCAGTATTCTGTTATTAAATGCATTTCCAATTTGTTTCCAGGGCACATATAATAAAGAACATTTCTTCAGCAAGCTTTTTTTCTCCACTACTAATTTACAAAGAAATAAAAACATGGATCAGAAGTTTACAGACAACTGAATTAAGCAGCAGTATAAAGGCTAGGTTTGGATGCAAATGTTAAGAATTCATAGCAAAGCAACCCAAGGAGTAACACTGAAGGTCAAAGATAAAAACCCAGCTAAGAATACATACTACAAAGACCTCATATGAAATGGGTAAAGAACAAAGCATTATTATTTACAAAAAAAGCAGTGAAGTGAAGACCTGAAAACAAAGCTCATCGCTGAAGCCATTTCACAACACAGCGGTAAATGTTAGTAAATGCAATTACAACTGGGGAAGTATATGTAATCTTGGAAATACACTCATTTTGAGGATTAAGATTTGCATGGGAGGGGATGGTGCAGTGGTTAGTACAGCTGCTTCTGGTAGTTTCCATCTGAAATGTGTTCTCTGCTTATTTTGCATGCTGCCCTAGGCCAGCATGAGTCTTCTCTGGAAGCTTTGGTTATTTCTGCAACTTAAAGATATAGCAGCAGGTTAAACTGCAATGTTTCGCAACTGTCCCTGTGTGTGTGTGTGTGTGTGTGTGTGTGTGTGTGTGTGTGTGTGTGTGTGTGGTGTGAGAGAGAGAGAGCCTCCTATGATGGACTGTTGTCTCACCCAGGGCTGGTTACTGACTTAACGTCCATTTATTTCTGCTTTGGGTTACTTGCCCCTATGACCCTAAACTAGATTGTTCTTCTTGTTCTTCTTTCGGCTTTTCCCAGTTAGGGGTCACCACAGTGGAACTCCAGTCCGCTAATGACTGGCAGTAGATTTTTACCGTGCCAAGGTGCCAGCTCGACGCCCAACCTTCAATGAAGGCATGCCCATTTCACGCATGTCTTTCGAACGCCACTCGACCATGGGGAGGACATGTAGACTCCACAGAGAAGGCGCTCCAGCCGAGAATCGAATGGGAGAACCTCTTGCTGTTAGGCGACAATGCTACCGCTGCACCACTGCGACTTCTATGACCCTAAACCAGATAAATTAGATAATGAAAAATGAATGAGTGAGTGAATAAGCTTTGTATGAATAAAATGCAATAAATGCATACTTATCTAAGATGTGCTTCTGTAAATGACGGAGCATTATTGCTGTTTATTATAACACAGTACACTTCTAAGTATAGGCTTCCATATGAGACACGAGTAGGATATGCTGAATTGCCACATTAATATGCTTAAGGCTAATACAAGGAGGTAGCAGGGCTGGAAAAAGAAAAGAAAGCAAAAAAAAAATGATGGAAAGAAATCAAGAAAACACCAAATCAGACAGAGCTGGCATACAAATCTGGAAACTCTGGGCATATAAACAAATATCTGTTTCATGAACAAAACTACTGTAACCTGAGTGGGCTGGATTTAATCTGTTTAATATAATACAAACAGCAGTAATACCAAACATTCACTATGAAGTGGTGTGTTTGCTTTTTACTAAAAGATGAGAGGTTAACAGAAAATGCAGAAGGAAGACTGTTTCTGAAAAGGACCATTTACAAAGCAACACTTCAAAAGCTTCAAAGAAATCCCAATCTATTCACAGAAAAGTAATTCAAAAGTATAATTCAAGATGGTTTTAAGGATTTGCATACATTTTCTACAATATCCTGCTCTTAATATAAGCAACCTGTTAGCTATATGCTCTGCTGCAACCATGACACAGCCTGTTATAACAGGCTCAACAAACCATAGAATAAACCACGTGGGGCAGCTGAGCAAAGATGCAAACGAGCATTTCACTAAGTTTTGTTTTACAAGAGAAGTAAACTGTTCAAGAAGCAAAACTAAAACACAGCAGAATTTTCAAGCATACTCAGACAGGGCTAAAGTGCTTCACATGTACTCAGGGTACAGCAATGTGAATATACAAAGGTACTTACAAACATCTCTTAAAAGATGCCATAGGATTGAGGTACATAAACTAATCCTGAAAAAAATAAGCTTCAGCACAACGGTTTAAAGTTACACAATGACACCTGGGCCTTTTACAATGGCCCCAGGTTACAGCAATAAATCAGAAACATGGTAGATAATATGAAAAATAACTTTATTCTGACAATAGGTTTGTGCAGAAAAATACAGGTGTCTTGTAAGCACAGTGAAAGGAGCTGTCACTTTTCCACAATCACTGTGAATGTGCAAAAGTCCAAACTATTTTTCGGTGCTGAGATAAAATAAGCTACAAGATGCTTTTTCTAAATGAACAGTACTGTCTGTACTATGCTCTGCTCTATTACAGCTCCTTAAAGGTGACACATACATAAATTAATACACTGCACAGCAGCCTTCCATAACTACAAGTACTGCAGTGAAACACTCTTGGGGATATCGAAAGGTTTAATTTTCTGTTGTAAATGTATTTTTCGAAAAGGTTGTGGAAGCTTTGTCTGAAAAACAGAAGTATACATCAGGTTCAAAATAAAGGGGCAGATAATGAACGAATGGTATCATACCCATTTAGTTCCAAAAGCAACAACATTACACTTCAAGTTAAGACAAAGGAATTTATGTCAAATAGAACATTTTTCTTTTCATATTTTTTTAATACAAGTGCACTAAAAAAGGAAGGTGGGAGGAGATGTTGGTTTCTCATGCATTCCACAAAACACTGATCTGTGTAACACTTTGGTTTTGTGAAAGATTGATCATGCCTGCTTAACCTGGTTGATTTCTTTGAGTCAGTCACCAGAGCTGTGGATGAGGGCAAAGCAGTTCATACAGCATACCTCGATCTGGCCAAGGCCTTTGATACCATTCCACACTCAGGAATTATTGATAAACTCAGCAAACTAGGCATCAACCCCTATATCACTAGGTGGGTTGCAAATTAGCTCACAGATAGAACCCACAGTGTGAAAGTAGCGGAGTCCAAGTCAGAATGCCGACCAGTCACCAGTGGAGTCCCACAGGGATCGGTCCTGGGTCCTCTCCTGTTTGGCATCTACTTCTCAGAAGTCCAGGCCTACACGGAGGGACTCTGGCTGACCAAGTTTGCAGACGACTGCAAGCTAGGAGCCATTATTAACTCCCCAAGTAATGTAGAAATCCTACAGAAAGGCCTCACTGAGACCAATGACTGGTGTCGAAACCATGGCCTTAAGCTTAATGCCAAAAAATGCGTCATCATCCCCTTTGGGAAAAACTCAGTTCACACTAATTACCACATTGATGGGAGCCCACTGAACACTGAAGGCATTTATAAGAGATCTGGGGACACAGGTTGACATCAACCTCTCCTTTGACCACCACATTGCCACTGTGGACACAAAGTCCTTCTATGTGCCACATCTCATAACCAAGGGTTTTGCATCCATGAAGAAAGAGGTCATCATCTCTCGCCACTCTTCCCTCATTAGGCCAATCATCGAGTATAATGCCCCATTTGGCATTTACCTCACTAGACACATGCAACAGCTGGAAAAGCCACAAAAGTACCTCAAGAAGTGGATCCTAGGCCTTAAACTCATGTTGTACATGGACAGACTCCAAAAAACTCCAGCTTTCCTCTGTCTCCTATTGTCTACTAAGAGGCGATCTCTACTTGACTTACAAAGCCATATCTGACCCAGCTCTGTTAGAAATGCTACATCTAAAGAAATCCCAATCCCTCTGCACCACACGCTCCAAAGACCTCAACCTCATTACCACAATCAACAGAACATGCTGGAGGAACAGGTTCATAACCCAGAGACTGCCCATGCTCTGGAATAGACTTCCCATACATGTCAAGCAGACACCTCACTGGCTCTCTTCAAGAAAAATCTTGATGAGTGGATGGGAACTAGAAAGCTCACACTGGGAATCACTGCAGTGGCTCTACTCGACAGAGGCACTGGGAACTAAGGTCAGGTGGCACGATGCCAGGGTAATCCTATGGGCTAGGCTTGTAAAGGCCCCAGGGCCATTAGCCTAGTACACACCTATGAACTTGTAGGAATTATTTATTAATTAATTCATTCATTCTCTGATACCTCCTCTACCCTATACAGAGTCATAGGTAAGCTAGATCCTTTGCTGGCATTTATTTGTGGTGAACAGGTGTAGAGATGTTTCTGAGTATGTTCGACATTCAGCCATCAGTCTATAGGTTGTGGGAAATTATACATTTGATACAGTGTCCTACATCCACACACACACACATATATATATATATATATATATATATATATATATATATATATATATAAAGTATACTGCAAAAAGACCAAGCTATGCAATGTCCTCAACTTCCTGTACTGTACGCCCATGAGATATATGCAAATGACTCCTTGAGTGCATAGCACTGTTTCACCTACATGGCTTCTGAATGCTCAAAACTTTTATTTTTTATGTATTTATGAGCACATTCAGCAAAATAAAGCTAAACCCCACTAGATGTACACATGCCATGTTTCAATCTTTTCAGACCAAAACACCATCTTCTCAGGAAAAGTGGGAATGACGTGGGGAAATGTGAATTGAGAAGCAGAGCAAAGAATACACACAACTATACGCCTTTAATTGCACGAAGCCCAGAGAAAGGCAGTCACTGGTGAGGTAGTTTAACCCATGGCTGAGCTCTAACACTGCCAGGTCAGAGGATTCAAAGCAGAGGAGAAAGCCTGTCAAACATAAACTCCTTAAAAGGGAGAAGAGTTCCTCAAAAAGGAAATGCAAATAGCACCCTGAAAGGAAATGACCAGTCAGAGCTGGGACTCAGCCCTGCCCCTTCCCCCCACTAGAAAGAAAGGGATAAAGAGTGCTCAGAAACCCTCATGGAAATTAGGGCCCAAGCAAGCAGACCTCTGGAATGTGAAAAATGCCCCAGAAGACACTGCATGAGGTGGTGCACAGCATTACCCCATACAAATGGAGAAGAGAATCCACTCGGTTCCAAACAGGATTACTTTCTAGTAGCTTTTAATCCTCGTCCCACTCCTCCTTGGGATCCTAGTAGAAGACACAGTCAGGGGGAAAAAAATCTGAACTAGGCCCAAAGGTGGGCAATGACCTGAAGCAAAATTGGACAGTGTTTCCAGAAATGTCAAATGCTTCTCCCAGCCACCAGAGGGCAATGAAAATGATTTACTTGTACATCCCTGAACTCTACAATGAAACACCAAATCAATGAGATAATGAGAAAAGTGTAATGGATTACCCGCTCAAAACCATAAACAGAGCACAGGGCTATTCAAAGCTTTCCCATTCTAATCTGCTAATCTATTAGGAGATGGGAAGGGCCATGATCCCTTATTGAATGAAAGAACTGAGCTACTGAGTGCGCCACCGCAGAAGCTCTGTCCAAACATGTTCTCTGGTGCTACCGCCCTAAAAGGGTCTGAAAGGGAGGCTCCAAATCATCACCAGCACATTCTGACTATCAGGGATTACAGTTGCTGAAAGAACAAAGTGCGACAACAATCAGAACTCTGGAACAAAAAAAAAACTCCTTACAATGGGGAATGGATGTGTGCCCACTTAACTGAAAATAAATCATATTATAGACAACATGCTTAAAAGAGGAAGGCTCCAGAAAAGCTACAGGCCTAGCCCTCAGGTCCAAAGGTACCTAACAGGAGCCTAGACAAGCTAACCCAATACCCAAGTAATTGCCCATCAACAATGACCAGAAGGCTGTAGAAGGGAAGATCTCACCAGGGTTTGGCGAAATATCCACAAATCCAGGGGCCTGAATCTGGAACCTACACAAGATAAGGTCCAAAATTAAATGCATGAAAGGCCTGCCCCAGCTTTTTTTTTCAATGAGTATAGCATGACTCATAAATGAAGGTGTGTAACCAGTTCCCGTAGACCATAGGGATAAACCCTGCATGCAGGTGTGTCACCAACTCCACTACAGCACAGGGATAAACCCTGCATTTAGGTGCGTCACCAACTCCACTAGAGCACAGGGATAAAACCCTGCCTGTACTTGTGTAACCAGCTCAACTAGAGCACAGGGACAAAACCCTGCCTACAGGTGTGTCACCAAGCTACTCTATGGCACGGTGTTCTTGATACTCTGAGGTGCATGTTAGAGTATTTTAAACAATATTTTTGATGCAGTGATTGCCTGAACAAAAACCATGATCAAAGAAAAGCATTTAACCTTACTCTTCAACTTTATTTTTTCCTGCTCATTTCAGCACATTCTATCTGACCCAGACTACAATATAATAACGGCAGTGGAAATAAACCAGGAGTCTTCATGACATGAGGTTTGTAGGTGCTCTGAGATACATTTTAGAGTTTTAAACAACCTTTTCATATAATGATGACCTGAATGAAAACTATAACTAAGGAATTAAATTCAGACTTACTCTTCAGTTCTGCTTTTTTCTGCATCCTTTCAACACCCCCTAACTGACCAAGACTACCCTGTAATAACTAAATAAAGCATGGGCTGCTAGGCGCCCAGAAGCCATAAGGTTATAGATTTTCTGAAGAGAATTTCAGAGTTTTTTCCCACCCTTTTGATACAAGGATGGCCAGAACAAAAAACATGCACATGGAAAATAAATGTAATACTACTTTTTTTATTTCAGTGAAGAAATAAAGTTGTATCTAACTTTTAATACACAAAGTAAACACCAGTTCATAATAAACTGAGAAGACAAATGCTTATGAAGATACATATATCATATCTGGGAAGAGTACCTCGCTCAACTTCAAAACAGGTGGTCACTTTCTGTGAATCCCTATCTGGTGTTAAGTGAGGATTAAAATTAAGACACAAATGCCCACAGTCATATTTCAAGCTGCTGCAGTCATATTTAAACCCCCCCCCTCCCCCAAAAAAAAAGACAGCCACCTTCCATGTGCCTTTCTAATGTCAGACTGAGACAAAACTGAAAGAAATAGAACATATTTGCTGTCAGATATATAAATAGCATGCTTATTTACTCTTCCACAAAGGATAACCATTTACTCTCTCACAAAAGATAATCACCCGTTTATGCAATGGATGTTTAATTGTGAGGAAAATTAAAAAAAATAATAATAATAACAGTGTTTCCAACTTGTTAGTTCTGCAGACAGTACAGTGCTCCCATACAAGCTATAGTGACCCTACTTGCACTGCTATGAGGTTTATAAGGAAGGCTAAAGAAATAATGACTACTCTGTCCCCCAGCTCAACATAAGATATAGTGACCTCTGAGGATTGGGAAGAATGTTAAAGAAATAATGACACTGTCACCAGTACCCCATACAAATACAGTGACATTCTGTGTACACCTATAAGCACTAAGGGGGGTTCAGGGCAGAGGCAATTACTAAGCCCATGCCAAAATCCACTTATACAGCCTTGGTGTGTGGGGGTCCCAGAAGTTCTGTAGGTTTTGGTATTCTGTAATGCATTTATCCCTTTCTGTTTGATAGATGGTTTGTGGGGGCCCCAGAAGTTCTGAAGGTTTTGGTATTCTTCATAGGTTCATAGGTAGGTAAGAGGCTATCGGCCCAAGGGCCTAAGCAAGCCTAGTCAACAAGGTTCCCTGGCTTACGCCACCCAAGAAAGTTATTTTCCTGTGCCACTGACGAGCAGAGACACAGAAGTGATCCCCGGGGTGTATTTCCTATTTCCCATCCACTCATCAAGATTTTTCTTGAAGAGTGCTAATGAAGAACTTTGCTTGACATATATGGGTAGCCTGTTCCAGAGTATGGGAAGTCTCTGGGATAGGAATCTATCCCCCCAGCATGTCCTGTTTACTGTGGTGACAAGGTTTAGGTCCCTAGAGCGTGTAGCTCAGAGGGATTGGGATTTCTTTAGGTGTAGCATGTCCAACAGCTCTGGGTTTGACATAGCTTTATATGTTAGGCAGATATGCATTTATCCCTTATTGTTTGAGAGATGGTGTGTGTGGGGGGGGGGGGGCAGAAGTTCTGAAGGTTTTGGCATTCTATGATGCATTTATCCCTTATTGTTTGAGAGATGACAGTTAAACTGAGCAAGTGACAACAGCGTCAGTTACTTTCATCCACACAACACCAGCCAAGCAATTACAGCTACTTCTATGTACAATTTAGACATCTGATTGTGGTAAAAGAGGATAACCCAGTTGTTGCTCGTCCTCTAACATAGACAAGTAGGCGTGGTATTTTGTTTAGATGCTTTAATACATAGAAACACATCAGGATGGACAGCAGCATCACAAAATACGAACAAACTGGCTAACAGACAGATCTTACATACATACATGCTTATATCTCAACACAGACAAGTAGGCATTGTATTTTGTTTAGATGCTTTACTACACAGAAACACATTAGGATGGACAGCAGCATCACAAAATAAGAACGAACTGCCTAACATACAGATCTTACATATATACATACATACATGCTTATATCTCAACAGCCGACTACAAAATGGCAGTCATGCTCCCACGTGCTCAGTATTTATACACTTGTGCAAGCCCTTGGATAGCTTCCCAAAGGTACATGCACACACATTGATCTACATCCTCCCTCTTAAAAAGATTGCCCTTTGTAAAACAATATTAGAGTTAGACATGCATTATGATAGACATTAGAAACAAAACACAGTGTTCATGTCCAAGCTGCCTTGCATCTGTTACATGGTTTAGAGATATATCCACATCTCGTAACATAACAATCTGAACCAAATTTAGCAACAGGGACAGTTTTCGGTGAACTGGAGCATCGGTGAATTGGAGCACCAGACAACTCACTCTGAGATAAACAGTCTTTCTCACAGCCTATGTGCTGTGGTATAGGCTCGGACACCAGTATTAAATGCTTCTGATGCCACCTAAAGTCTGCTCCTTGTGATTCCACAATGTAGGATCTCGGCTCTGGGTAAATATTCTTCACGACTCCAATCCGATCATAACCTCTGGACGTTTGAATCCTTGCCACTTCTCCTTCTTGTAATGGATTGAGTGGTTTGCTGGTTTTATCATAGTAGGACTTCTGGGTTAGGCATTTCGTCAGATTGGCTATCACTGACCTGCTGTTCTTAACACACGTGACCAACAATTGTGTACTGATTGGTAATGTGACTCTGGTTCATCTCAACAGAAGTCCCTGGGCAGGTGAACCAAGATATTTATCATAAGGAACATTTCTGAGATTCAACAGATTCAGGAAAACATCACTACTATCTTGTTTTGACTTATCTAGTAACTGTTTTGCACTTTGAACTGCACATTCTGCCAAGCCATTTGACCATTCCACTAGAAACTGTCGGTGGTTACTGTTGACTAAGGTTGTTCCAGAATCTGGTTTAGCTGAAGTGGTTCCTTCTGTTGATGTAGCTTTCTGCTATTATACATGGAACAAGATGAAAGTATTTTCTCAATTTCTAGTGACACAGAAGGCCAAAATACTAGTCTTTTTGCCCCTGTTTTGGTAGAGTCGGTTCCTGGGTGACCATGATACAAAACAGTAATGTATTCTGGTTGCAAGGACTTGAAACAATCACTTTTGGACCTTTCATAATGATACCATTGTCAGATAAAATCTCATCTCTATATGGAAAATAAGGTTGCACTTCTTGAGTTCAACTAGATTGCTTTGACTGCCATCCTTGATTGATAAAGGGGTTGGGCCTTTGTAAAACTGGATCTGTAGCTGTGTGGTCTCTCAGCTCATCAAGATGTGTGGAAGAAAACTTTCTCACTTCCTTGACTTCAAAATCAAGGTTTTTATTCTCATGCTGTTCAGTGGTGTTTCTGGGCAATCTGGATAATGTATCAGCAAGATAAAGACATCTGCCTTTCTTGTAGACAAGACTGAAAATATACTTTTGCAATTTTAGCATCAAACATTGCAGTCTGGCTGGAGTTGAATGCATAGACTTTTTCAAGATAGTGACTAGGGGTTGGTGGTCTGTTTTGATCTGGATAGGTCTACCATAATCATGGAACTTCGAATATGCAAATACAATTGCCAAAAGCTCTTTCTCAATCTGGACATACTGCATCTCAGTTTGGGTAAAAGTTCTCGATGCTAGGCAACAGGTTGATCCTTTTGTAGAATGACTGCACCTAGACCAAATTTTGAAGCATCACAGGAAAGTGTAACTGGTTTGTGAACATCATAGTATCTGAGAGTTGGTGGACTACCAATTCTCTGTTTCTGGACATCTAATACTCTCTGGTGCTGCTCTAACCAAGACCATGATACATCATTACGTGTCAGCTCTCTAAGCGGTGCTGAAAGTTGGCTCAAGTCTGGAATGAACCTGCCTAGGTAGTTAACCATGCCATGAAACTGTTGCAGGGCTTTAACATTGTCTATAGCTGGCATCTCGAAAATGGCTGTTCGCTTTGAAGGGTCTGGTCATAGGACTGAACTACTGAATAACTGACCAACATAAGTAACGTCTTGTAACCTGAATTTGCATTTCTATGGATTTACCTTAAGATTCACTTGATGTGCTCTTTCCAGAACTTTTCGGAGATTTCTGTCATGCTCAGCTTCACCATTACCTCCTACTAGTATCTTGTCTACTATAACAGCACAAGGATACCCACAAAAAAGTTCCTCCATTGCATGTTGAAAGACTTCATTTGCAAAATTTATCCCAAATGGCATTCTCAAAAATCTGTACCTTCCAAATGGAGTGCTGAAAGTAGTTAGCAATAAGGATTTCTTGTCAAGCTGAATTTGCCAAAACGAACTCTTTGCATCTAAGACAGAAAAAACAGTGGCATTTGGCATCAAGGCTGTGACATCTTCGACTGTGAATATTGGATGATGAGGTGTTTTTAGTGCTTTGTTCAAATCTCGTGGGTGAAGTCATATTCTGATGTTATCTGAGCTTTTCTTATGAGCTACCACGATAGAAGATACCCAGTCAGTTGGTTTTGCAACTGGACAAATCACACCTTGTCGCACCATTTTTTCTAGCTCGGCTTTGACTCTGTCCTGCATTACTACTGGAACTTTTTGAGCTGGCCTAATAACTGGACTGACCTCTGGTTCTAACTTCATGGAGTACACAACTGGAAGCTTCCGTAATTTGTCTTCGAAAAACTCAGCACAGGTGGAAAAATTGTACTGAGTGAAATTAGAGTAGTGTTCTTTTAAACTAACTCGGTGGACTTTTTATTAAATGAAAGCAGTCCCATTTTCAAACTGTCTGTGAGCCCTAATAATGACTGGACGTGCCTCTTGACCACATAAAATAATAAGTCTTACCATCTTCCTGCAGAGTAATATGAAAGCTCAACTGAACCTTCAGTCTGAATTTCCTCACCTCCACAAGCAACACATTTCATACATCTTGCCAAATTAAGCCTTTCACCATGACACACTTTAGAAGATGTTTCTGCTGACATAACACTACACTTGGCACCTGTGTCAACTTTGAGCTCTATGGGTTTTCATTTGTCCAAACAGTATAAAATACTTCATTCTTTGCCCTTAAATCTACTGCATTAACTGTTTCATGAAGCGCTGACACTCCATTAACATAAAGAGTAGTGTTGTGGCTTTCCAACTGATCAACTTGTTTCTTAAAATGTTCCCTCTTAATAAAAAAATTTGGGCCTTTTGATTTGCAAAACCTTTTGAAATGATTCCACTTATTGCATTTGTGGCACTGCTGACCAAAAGCTGAACATCTTTCCCTTTTAGATTCATGAACTTCCACCACAATTACGACAGTTGGCAATGAAACTAGGTTGGGGCCCGTGCTTTGAGTTTGCTGACTCACTCTTATGCTTCACTAAGACTATGCCAACTCTGGAATTTGCTAGAAAGTTCTGGGGTTTTACCAGTGAGTGCTACAGGGGCTACAGTTGCTGCCAAGTGCTTGGGCCTGTTTCTTTTAACCACATGCTGCATACAATCTACATGAGCTTTGTCACTGTGCCTTCTAGAGCTATTTTCATTTGTAAGCATATTTGTGTGCTTTTCTGTGAGCTCATATATCTGACAAATCTCAAATGTCTTATTCAAAGTTAAATCACTGTCACGAAGCAAAGTCATTCTCACAGCATCATTTTTTATATCACATACAAGTCTGTCTTTTATCAACTCATCCCTTAAATTATCAAATCTGCATGTTTTAGCCTTATTTCTCAGGTAAGTTATATATGCTGCAAACGTTTCACCTGGCTTTTGATCCTTTGTGTAAAATAAGTGCCTTTCCAGTGTAACATCTGTCTGATTTTATGTTTTAAGCACTCAGGGTCCTGCCTTGACTCAGCCGGTAAAACAATATGATGGTTTTCCCCTTCTGTGCATACACAAATGAATGCTCCTTTTCAATGGCTTCTAACCCAGTTAAATTAAGCAGGATAAATGCCTTGGTAATGGTCATCTTTACCAGAAAATGCAGCCTGGATGAAAATGCCGTACTCTTGCTCAAACACTCTCCAGTTCTTAGCAATAGTACTGTCAAACACAAGTGCACTGGGTTTTCGAAATCCATCTGCCATGCCCAGAAAGTGTGCACAAACACACTGAAAATATGGCCCTTGTAAATATGTACGGACAAACTGTTCTGTGATCTTGTAATAACATTCAAATGCACAATAAACTCCTCGAAATGCTGTACTTATCTGCTCTATAATGGCTGTATCTTGCAAAATAACTTTACTGTAACGCTACGCAAACACTTTATACACTTCTGATAACTGAGATATCTTTGATTAATACGAAAAATACATGCTTAGTGAAAATGTGGTCATTTTCTCTTATTTTATTATTTTTATGCATTTTGGACTTTATTTCAAACATTTTCCGTAGTAATTTGAATATTTTTATCAATATCGGACATATTGGTTTACGCGAATATCATTTAGAACATTCTCTATGCTTCGTTTCATATTTTGCAAATAAGAAATAGTGCTGAGCAAGTTTTAACAGCTGAAATTCATTTCTGACCTGTTTTGCGAAGTATATGTACAGTAGGGACGATTCACTCCTTTATATTCATTCAGTTTCAACCAAGTGCTTCTTGAACTCAAACTGAAGAATTTGGATTCCATCCTGACATCGGTCATTTTAGAAGTCGCTTCTGACACCATGTCACTCATCCTTCTCTAACACAGATGACAAGCAGGCAGGATATTTCATTTAGATGCTTTAATACATAGAAACACATCAGGATGGATAGCAGCATCACAAAATACGAACAAACTGGTTAGCAGACAGATCTTACATACATACATGCTTACATCTCAACAGCTTACTACAAAATGGCAGTCAGGCTCCCACGTGCTCGGTATTTATACACTTGTGCAAGCCCTTGGATAGCTTCTTAAAGGTACATGCACACACATTGATATATACCAGCAATGTATTTCACTTTTGTCTCAAGCAAACAGATGCCATACATTAAAATATTGCATGTTGCTTTACATAATCACATTAGTCCTGAAAGCCAAAATAATAAGTAGACATCAGCAGGCAGCTAGTCATTTTCCATCACAGAAGTTAAGAAAATATGCCTACTCTGTCTGTGCATGTCAGATGTCTAGTTAAGCAGTCTATCTTACGTCCCACAAATGCAGACTAGTCCTGCAAAGCCAAAAAGACACTGAATGTTTAAACTAAGCAAATGTCAAGAGGGTAAGTTACTTTCATCCAATCAACCTCAACACCCCCCCCCCCCCCCCCCACACACACACACACACACACAAGCAGCTGCAGCCACAACATTTGCTGGCTATGCAATATATTTTTTCACTTCCACAGCATATATCTCAATCCACAGACATCGAAAGTGAGAACAAAGGCCCCTGCAATGTAGGTACATTCAGCTAAAAATATGGACTTTTAATTAGCATACAATGTGAATAGCTAAATAGCAAGTAATTGTTCCTGCTTCCATGAAGAATGTGTGATGCTATTCATAATCACGTTCAAAAAACAGGCAGTGACAAAAATTATGGAAAAATATAAGCACATTATCAAAGCGATAGTGTAAAGATCTGTAGACCTTAATGAACTGTATTGCAAAATTCTATCATACAACGTAATGTATTTTCTCCTTCAGGAAATGGAGATGTAAGACGCATGTCCTCTTTCTTCAAATTATTGTTGCCACTAGTGCTTTGTTTTATGTAGCCTAGTTTTCTGTGTACTAGACAGCTTCAAAACTACCCATGTTATGGAGGGGGGGGGGTCAAGACAATTTTGTAAAAGGTAAGTCAAGCCTGAAAGTACAGATATACCTACAAAAAAAGGGGAAAGCCTGTGTAGAGGTAAATCAGGTCTGAAAATAAGAATGTTTCTCAAAAATACGGTCATTTGAGGAATCTGATCCACAGTCCACACAAACAAGTTGCCACAGGTTAAAGTACTCCAAGTTGCTTGGCACAAATCACAAAGCCAGAGAAATCTGGTCAATAATATCTAGTTGATCACTGCCAGCATTATTGTAAAAAGCAGTAATAGCATTTATCGTTTGCGCTATTCCTTTCATTAGCTATCCATACAAAGTAAGAAGTCAGACATAATGCAAAAAAGTATCTGGTTGATCAGACCAGAGTTATTTCATAAATAGTAATAATGCTCACAGTGCCATTCTTCAGTCTCTGCAGAATGATCGTGAATTTATCTTATAGCTATAAATATATATATATATGTGTGTGTGTGTGTGTATATATATATATATATATATATATATATATATATGTATATACACACACACACACACACACACACATATATAAAATAATACAAAAAAACTGCCTTCAATCATCTTTGGGCCTACAACTGAGCATCACTTGATGTGACATGAATGTCACATCAACACCCCCCCCCCCCCGAGTGTTCACTATTTAGTGAGCAGATTTTCTTTTAGTAGGGGTGCTTTATTTATTTTTAGAGCAAAGAAATACTGCTCTAAAAACAAATAAGTAATAGGGAAACAGAGTGGAAGCACATGAATTCTTAGACTACACACACACACACACACACACACACACACACACACACACACACACACACACACACACACACACACACACACACACACACAGCTACAAGCCGAATAGGTATGAATTTTGTGCAGGTATTCCAGTTTGTTCAGGTATTATTAAAAGATACGGATACTGAAGAGCAGTGATTAAAAATATAAAGGGTAAAGAAATGAAACATTCATGGAAACATAACAGTCATAAAAATCAAGTAGTGACCAAGAGACGGTCACAGAAATAACGGCCTGACGAAGATAAGCTTTATTTTTATGGGGTAAGGAAATAAATGGCATAACATATACACACAGCAACACAGAATGTCACACAGACTTTCAGTTGCCTACTATTTCATGTGTTCCCTTAGCAATGGGGGGGTCTTGAAGTCTAGCCATATGCCCCCTGAGACTGCAACACTGCAGGGTTACAGATTTTTTTTTACTCACTCACTATATTCTAAATATGCACTACATGAGTGTTCCACTCACTATATTCCTCCAATACCCAGGTATGCAATAATGTTACTGCAGGAAAAGTATCACATGAGTACACAGATGCCAATGAAGGCTCTGTCTTCACCTCCTACATGGTGCCCTGCTCTTGACATCTATGGCTTCCACTGGGATAGGCAATGTTAAAAATAAAACCTAACCCATGCAAGAGAAAACCTGGTTGCCACTGGCTTCTGAAATTTTAATCTCCCACCTAGCCAGCCAACCCTACAGCACCTGGGAGACAATATGTGAACCTAGTTTTCCAATGCCACAGATGGGAAACTTCTCTGTACCAGCAGGCCTGACTCACATTACCTGAACAGATGGATGAGGTGGGAACAGGCTTGGAAATAACTATGTAATAGTAGCACGATAAAGACTCAGAGAAAGCACTGTGCTACAGGTGCACTGATGGGAAGAAAGAGTCTGCGCCTCACACAGGAAAACATGATGTGTCTGTCCGTAAGAATGCAAAGTATGTTAAAGCAGAAGCAATACAAAAATTAAAACAAAAAAATTCACTCTTGAAAATTTGGCATAAATATAAACTGTATGTGGATATACAGGAAAGTATTGTGCAAAAATGTACTAAATGCAGATTCCTGCAGTAAAATAAAAAAAAAACAAAGGAAAAAATAAGGCAAATAAGAAAATTCACAGGATTCACAAGACTGGCTCTGCATTCATAGTTACCATCTCTACTATCACATATCCGGCTCTGGATTTCAACACACACTGAGAGGTATGAACAAATAAATACAGAGTCTGAGCACTTGAATTGTCAACTGCATAGTTTGAAAAATGAACTTTTCGAATGTTGCCGTTGTTTAGGTGAGCGAGACTGCAGTTCAGTAGGGATCGGGGAGCCTGCCCTTTCTCCACTGCTGTACAGTCTTGGAGATGGCATATACAATTAGCAGGAGGAGCCACCCTGCAAAAAAGTAGTTTTTGTTTTGTTTCAAATCTTCTGTGTTTTGAAGTGCAGTGTACTCAAACCTTTTCGATTCAAACTGTTGCGGTGTAAGTCTTATTTCGAAGGTTTGCTATATACATATTTCAGCAGAGCTGTGCAGTGATCAATACTGACCGATTTCAGGCTCAGTCTGGGTTAAATACAAAACATCTGATAAACAGAAAAGGCAGAAATGTAAACAAAATATAAGCAATAACAGCTCAGTTTAGATTAGAAACAGAAAAACAGCACAGTAAACAAGCAGAGTGTAACATACGATATTTACAGTAGTTTCTTAAGTGGGTCAACATTTAGTAAATTTGTGATAGGAGAAGTGGCAAGGAGATAGGAATAGTGTGTTAGGTGATATGTGCAGTGTTGAAGCAGGAGCGTACAGCTTGGGTGAAGAGGTAGGTGCTTAGTTAACTGCATTCTGAACTTGGACTGTGTTAAATTCCTTTAGGCTGGTAAGGACATTGACAAAAGAAAAAGTGCCTGAAAGGAGAAATCAGGTGCTGTGAGTTTGGTTCTAGGGGTAATGAGAGTGTGTATGCAAATCATGTGCTGTGAGTTTGGTTCTAGGGGGTAATGAGAGTGGGTGTGACAAATAATGTGCTCTGAGTTTGGTTCTAGGGGTAATGAGAGTGGGTGTGACAAATCATGTGCTGTGAGTTTGGTTCTAGGAGTGACTTTCGACTACTGTTTTTGCTTGTTTTATCAAAGTTTGCACTGTTTTTACTGTCTTTATAAGCTAAAACTGTTTACTGCACTTGCTAGTTTAAGTTTTGCCTAAAAGTTAAACTACAGGCTAATACACTCAAGTGTACTAGCTTTTGATAGCATTTAGTCGAAAATTATAGCATTTATTGTGTTTTCTGCCTTTCTGTAAAAAAACTTGAAAAAAACAAAAAAATATCCTTGTTTTCCATACTTTCCTAACTAGTGTTCCAGAGACCAGATTTTGCTGATCCCTGGGCTTTGTCTTGGTTCCTGTGTTTCTCCATTTTCCTTGTTTGGTCAGGGGGAAGTTTCTTTACTCACCAGTGAAAGTGGGGAGTACTGAGCTGCCTGTTTGTCCTTAGAGGAGTGGTTTAAGGCAGTAACTTGTAGTCTATTGGCCATTTTGGGTCATTTCCTGTCTTTTCCAGCCCCTGCTATAAAGCTGCGTTTTAGCGGAGTTGCCACTGTTGCACACTAGGGCAGCGCCGGTTAAGCAGGTTTAAACTATTCGGGCTACCTAAAGTCCACTCTTCAAATTTTCCCTTAAAACTACCTTCCTCGAACTATACTACTGATCTAATCAGCGTATCCTATAACTAAAGAGATCATCTCTACTTGACTCCAAGTAGACTATTCTCTATCTGTTAAACCTAGCACTTGCTCCTACAGTACTTATCACCTTGATACAGCACTCTTGTCATAGATAGTACCCCAAAAAGGCAACCCCCCATTTCACGGTCACCCACATCCCCCGGAATCTCTTTATAAGTTTTTTTGTCTATTCCTTCTAGCATGTCGAGGGATCAGTTGCTAGTGTCCTCTCCTGCTCAGCTGGTGAACCTGGGAATATTGAGGCAATGTTACAATTGCCTCATGTACACAGATAACCCTCTCCTCCTCCCACAAAACACAAATACATGCGAGAGATGCAACTATACGGCCAAACTGGAGGCTGAGCTCTCTCAACATAGGACTGGCAAGAGCAGACAGGAGGAGAAGGTTACCACACACACTATAGACCCAGTCTCACATAGTACCATCACAACCTCGAATCATACACATAAACACACAAAGACATACTCGGAGGCTCTGATCAAAAATCTACCAAAACAGCAGAGGCCACCAAAGCAGACACCCAAACAACCACCACCTCAGAACACAACACCTGCAACACATAGACCTCACAGTCAGAGTGTCAAACAGTCACAGCCCTTAAGGCCAAACACAATGCCAGACACACTAGTCATTGGTGACTCCATAGTCAGACACACTGACGTCCCGCTCACCAGACTGAGTAAGGAGAGAGTTATAGTAAGCTGCCTGTCGGGCGCTAGAATCCGCCACACAACGCAAGCACTCAGGTCTCTCAACAGCAGGTACAAATACAACTCAGTCATTGTCCACGCTGGTGTAAACGACCTGAGACGTACCTCCTTGGACTACATGAAAAGAGACATTGAGGAGCTCTCTGATTATGTAGCCCAGGCAGGTATGACCCTGACCTTGAGCAGTATCCTACCTTCACCAAGAATGATGCCACAATACAGAGATAAGATGATCTGCTTTAACAATTGGCTTAAACTCTGGTGTCATTCAAAGGGGATCCAATGTCTGTCTGCCTGGGATGACATGCTGGACAAGCCACGCTGCTTAAAGGGACGGCTTGCACCTGTCACCCTGGGATTCCGGATATTGGCAAAGGCTCTTGCCACCCCATAGTGCCTTTTTAGGCAAGGCTCAAATTCTAAACCTACCAGCCTAGAACAGAAAAAAGGAAAAAAAAACTAAGGGTAATGCTGCTCAATGCCAGAAGTCTAAATCTCAAAATGCACGCACTAGAGGCCCTTCTCAGTATGGAGAACATCGATGTCTGTGCTGTGACAGAAACCTGGTTCAAGGCTCCTGAGAGCACCCCAGCACTATCAGGTTTTACCTCATATCATGCGTTCGCCCCAAAATCCGGACAATACCAAGAAAGGAGGGGGGTATCCATATTCATCAAGGACACCCACACCTCAAGACTGGTGGCAACGCATGATGCATCGGAGACCATCCAGGTGCAATTAACCATAGGCAAGACTGCTCTGCAAATTGTAGCATGTTACAGGCCACCCTCACAAACTCAGGAACCTCACATGGCTTTCCTAAAAACACTGGAGGGGTTAAATGTATCTCCAAACACCATCATACTAGGTGACTTCAATTACCCTAATATAGACTGGGAACACTACTCAAGCCCAAACACTCTAGCCCAAAAGTTCCTGGAATTCATAAACTCAAATGCCATGGAAAAACTAGTCACCATCCCCACAAGAGGAGAAAACATACTTGATCTCATCATCACGAACATGGGAGCACAATGTTCAACACCGGAAGTATACCCCTCACTGGTGAGATCAGATCACAAACTAATCTCGCTGGAGGTCCTCATCCCACCCCCACCTGAAATAAAAAAGACCACAGTAAAGAACTTCTCGAAAGCCGACTTCACACTTCTAAAGACTAGTGTGGTCTCCTTTAAGGCCCCTGAGCCGGCGGAGGACAGTACTCAAGCCGCTGAATCACTTACAAATGCCTTCCACCAGCACCTGCAGGACTGCATGGATAAGGCAATCCCAACCAAAACAAAGACTCTTTGTACCAAAGGCAAGCATCCAGTCTGGTGGACCCCAGCCATAAACAAACTCTACAACAAAAGGAGGAAGCTACTACAAGATAGAGCAAAATCCTTAAAAGGTAAGACACCTTTGATCACTATAAGTAAAAAACTAAGAGCTCTCATAAAATCATCCAAAGCAAACTTTGAGAGAAAAATAGCTAAAGACTCAAAAGACAATCATAAGGCCTTCTTTAGCTATGTTAGAAACCTGGGAGGAAACTCCCAGATATGCTCAGAACTAGTTTAGAATGATGTGAAGATTACTGATCCTACAGACATTGCCAACATACTGGCTGACAGGTTCAGTGCAAACTCCCCCAAAAGGAGAGATATCTATACCAAGCGATTGCAGCCCCCCAAACATCTCTAACGCCCAAGTGAGAACTGCTCTCTCCAAAGCAAAAAACACAGCATCCATGGGACCTGATGGTGTCCCCGGCTGTGTGCTCCACGAACTCAACGAGGAATTAAACCCACAGCTAGGACAGCTGTTTAATCATAGTCTCATCTCTGGATACGCATTCCAGGAGTGGCGCACTGCGACTGTGGTCCCACTTCACAAAGGCGGTGCCTCCACCGACCCTGGAAATTACCTGCCCATAAGCTTGACAAGCCTTATCTGCAAAGCCATGGAGAGGATCATAATGGACCTCATAAATAAAGACATAGGGAATTTGCAGACTTTGGATCCAACCCAGTTTGGCTTTGTCAAAGGCAGATCATGCCTTTTAAACTTGGTTGACTTTTTCAAACAGTCACCAAAGCCATTGATGAGGGAAAGGCAGTCCATACAGCCTACCTCGATCTGGCGAAGGCCTTCGATACAATACCCCACTCGGGTATCATTGAAAAACTCATCAGCTTAAATGTTAACCCATACATCACAAGATGGGTTGCAAACTGGCTGAGTGACAGAACCCACAGGGTCAGAGTTGCTGGCGCCATGTCAGACTCAAAGCCTGTCACAAGTGGTGTCCCACAGGGCTCAGTCCTGGGCCCACTCTTGTTTGGCATCTACTTTTCCAAGTACAAACAAACACAGGGGGGGTTTGGGCGACAAAGTTTGCAGATGACTGCAAACTGGGCCAGAGTCGAAAACACATCTGACACAGATATCCTTCAGAAGGGTCTCACAGAAACGGATAACTGGTGCCAGAGCCATGGCCTAAAGTTAAATGCCAAAATGCATAGTCATACCCTTCGAAAACAAGGTTACCCCTAGCTACCATATAGGTGGCAATCCACTGAGCACAGAAGAAGTTATCAGGGACCTGGGGACCCAGGTTGACAGTAGCCTGTCATTCGACACCCATGTAGCTAAAGTAGTTAGGAAAACCTTCTACACTGCCCACCTTATCATGAAGGGATTCACATCTAGATCAAGGGAGGTCATAGTCTCCCAATACTCATCACTCATCAGACCAATGATTGAGTACAATGCCCCATTCGGAATGTATCTGACCCGACACTTGCAGCAGCTGGAGAGGCCACAAAAGTTCCTCACCAAAAGGATAAAGGGTCTCAAAAATCTGTCCTATGCTGCCCGACTGAAAGAACTCCAGCTCTATTCAGTCGCTTACCGCTTGCTCAGAGGTGACCTTTGCCTGACATACAAGGCCATGTCAAACCCAGATTTGATGAATATGCTTCACCTCAAAAAATCTAGATCCGTCAGAGCCACAAGGGCGGGAGACTTAAACCTCGATACGGCTATTAATAGGACGTGCTGGAAGGATAGATTCATCACCCAAAGACTCCCTCTGCTGTGGAACAAAATCCCGGTATATGTGAGGCAGAGCACCTCGCTGGCCTTGTTCAAGAGAAATCTTGACCAATGGATGGGAGATCGCAGATATACTCGAGGGATTACCTCAGTGTCACTGCTTGACAGAGGCACAGCAAAATAATGGGTATAGTTCCCCATACTAAAGGGGTGGCGTAAGCCACAAAACTATGGGCTAGGCTTGTAAATGCCCTCGGGCAGATAGCCTAGTATGAACCTATGAATCTATGAACCTATGAGAGTGGGTGTGACAAATCATGTGCTGTGAGTTTGGTTCTAGGGGTAATGAGAGTGGGTGTGACAAATCATGTGCTGAGAGTTTGGTTCTAGGGGTAATGGGAGTGGGTGTGACAAATCATGTGCTGTGAGTTTGGTTCTAGGGGTAATGAGAGTGTGTATGCAAATCATGTGCTGTGAGTTTGGTTCTAGGGGTAATGAGAGTGGGTGTGACAAATCATGTGCTGTGAGTTTGGTTCTAGGGGTAATGATAGTGGGTGTGACAAATCATGTGCTGTGAGTTTGGTTCTAGGGGTAATGAGAGTGGGTGTGACAAATCATGTGCTGTGAGTTTGGTTCTAGGGGTAATGGGAGTGGGTGTGACAAATCATGTGCTGTGAGTTTGGTTCTAGGGGTAATGGGAGTGGGTGTGACAAATCATGTGCTGTGAGTTTGGTTCTAGGGGTAATGAGAGTGGGTGTGACAAATCATGTGCTGTGAGTTTGGTTCTAGGGGTAATGAGAGTGGGTGTGACAAATCATGTGCTGTGAGTTTGGTTCTAGGGGTAATGAGAGTGGGTGTGACAAATCATGTGCTGTGAGTTTGGTTCTAGGGGTAATGATAGTGGGTGTGACAAATCATGTGCTGTGAGTTTGGTTCTAGGGGTAATGAGAGTGGGTGTGACAAATCATGTGCTGTGAGTTTGGTTCTAGGGGTAATGAGAGTGGGTGTGACAAATCATGTGCTGTGAGTTTGGTTCTAGGGTAATGAGAGTGGGTGTGACAAATCATGTGCTGTGAGTTTGGTTCTAGGGGTAATGATAGTGGGTGTGACAAATCATGTGCTGTGAGTTTGGTTCTAGGGGTAATGAGAGTGGGTGTGACAACTCATGTGCTGTGAGTTTGCTTCTAGGGGTAATGAAAGTGGGTGTGACAAATCATGTGCTGTGAGTTTGGTTCTAGGGGTAATGAGAGTGGGTGTGACAAATCATGTGCTGTGAGTTTGGTTCTAGGGGTAATGAGAGTGGGTGTGACAAATCATGTGCTGTGAGTTTGGTTCTAGGGGTAATGAGAGTGGGTGTGACAAATCATGTGCTGTGAGTTTGGTTCTAGGGGTAGTGAGAGTGGGTGTGACAAATCATGTGCTGTGAGTTTGGTTCTAGGGGTAATGAGAGTGGGTGTGACAAATCATGTGCTGTGAGTTTGGTTCTAGGGGTAATGGGAGTGGGTGCGACAAATCGTGCTGTGAGTTTGGTTCTAGGGGTAATGAGAGTGGGTGTGACAAATCATGTGCTGTGAGTTTGGTTCTAGGGGTAATGAGACTGGGTGTAACAAATCATGTGCTGTGAGTTTGGTTCTAGGGGTAATGATAGTGGGTGTGACAAATCATGTGCTGTGAGTTTGGTTCTAGGGGTAATGAGAGTGGGTGTGACAAATCATGTCCTGTGAGTTTGGTTCTAGGGGTATTGAGAGTGGGTGTGACAAATCATGTACTGTGCTGTGAGTTTGGTTCTAGGGGTAATGAGACTGGGTGTGACAAATCATGTACTGTGCTGTGAGTTTGGCTCTAGGGGTAATGAGACTGGGTGTGACAAATCATGTACTGTGCTGTGAGTTTGGCTCTAGGGGTAATGAGACTGGGTGTGACAAATCATGTGCTGTGGAGTTTGTTTCTAGGGGTAAAGAGAGTGGGTGCAGTTTGTGACTAAAGGCTCAAGCTGTGTTAGTTTTTTTCCATGAGGTTTAGCTGATAGCGCAGCAAATGTCTGGGATTGGAGTAATTTGTAGAGTTGTGATCCTAAAAGTATGTTAGATATTTGTTTTATGAGAAGCCATTTAGCTTTTTCTAGGGTAATACAGTCGTGGTCAAGGAAGGGTGTGTTTGTACTGAATCAGCAGATGCTGACAGAGACTGTCTGTCTCATGCTGGTGTTTTATCTTAGAGAGCGATGCAAAAATGGGTAGTCCATATTCTAGCTAAAAGAAAAGAACTCCTTTGCCAATGGCTGCTCTTGCTGGTTAATACAGAATACTGCATATCTTTTTGGCTCAAAAAAGGAGGAAGTTTATTTTTGCTCTAAATCTACCTGTGTGGAAATAGAATCATACTCCTGTCTCACTATAATCTAGTAATACATTCAATGATAACCTCCCTCAGAGTATGTATGTCTGGCATTGTCACATGGAAACAGTATTTCTATCAGGTTGTAAAACTATTCTGATCAACAATACAATATGAATGTACGTATGTCCACACACACCTCCACACACACACACACACACACACACACACACACACACACACACACACACACACACACACACACACACACACACACACACACACACACACACACACACACACACACACACACACACACACACACACAATGCTCAAAAAATATTACTGCTCCACATACCGCTCAATCTCTTAGCTCAAGAAATCTGCACAAACCCTGACATAATGGGGGACAAAGACATAAAAATGGGGACAGATTTTAAATATTGCTCTTATAAACTTAGAAAGTTGATAGAATAACAGGATTTGTCTTAGCATGTATTTTTCTGAAGAATATCAAGTCTGAAACTCAAACGTATGTCATTATTTAGTGACTTCAATCCTCAGATCATCTCAGTGATTTGCCAGAAAACCACAAATTTTATGAGAAACAGACCAAAATATGAGGCAAAAATCTGGACATTCTGCGAAAATCTGGCCAGGTGAGAGGTATGCGAGTGCTCCAAGGTATGACAAAAGTGCCCACAAATTATCTAAAGCTGTAATTCAACCCCTTGCTATTGAACCCTGATTTTTATATCCAGACTCTGAGCTGCTGAATGTTTTCATTCCCTTTTTATTTCCATTTCCTTCTTCATCTCTCTAGTTCCCAGTAAAACAGTCCACTTTAATCACAAGGGCAAGTCATGTTTCTACTTACAGAACAGGTGAGAACTGCTTCTGTTCATTAATCCTTAATGCTACAAGGTAATGTGAGACTTGGTAACCTGAGAAATGCTGCTGTACCCAAGTACTCCCAGTCTAGTGTCATTAGCTCATTCTACCTAATACAGACAGAACATCTGAGAAGGCCTTCTGTTCCTTTCTCCCTTTCAAAAAAAAAATTGCCTGAATCTCCTTGTGTTCTGACTGTGCTTCTCAAACATTTTGGAAATATAGAGTATATTTTAGAGCATTTATTATAACTGTATTTGCCTTAATATTGCTACAACTCAAGTGCTCTAGGTTGCACTGCATTTGAATTGTTTGTGTGTTTTAGCTGCTTTTATAGGTTCATAGGTTGGTACTAGGCTATCGGCCCTAGGGCCTATACAAGCCTAGCCATAACAATTCCCTGGCTATTTCTTCCCACACTATTTATAGGTTCATATGTTGGTACTAGGCTATTGGCCCTAGGGCCTATACATATTTTTGTATATATAGACTTCTCTGTATGTGTAGACTAGCTACTTATTCTGCTGTATTACTGCCTCTTAAATCGTTTTTCAGTTGTGCACTTACCTTGCTTCATTTAAAAAGTTTTAAATTGCTAATTTTGTAGAGTTTTAATTGCATTTACTGTTTAGGACTACACACTCAAGTGTGTTAGCCTTTTCTGTGTTTATTGACTGTATTACTGCATTGTTTGGCCTGTTTTAACAAAAAAATAATACTATCTTGTTTGCTCATTTCCCACCTTTCCTAGCCAGTCCATATCCCAGGCTTTGCTTGTCTCAGGACTTTATTTTCTGTGTTCAGAGCTATCCAGACCTTGTTGTGGTAGAGGGAAGTCCTGCTTACCAGTGGGAGTGGTGAGCACTGTACTGCCTGTCTAACACTAGAGGAGTGGTTTCCAGCTCTGAAATTGTAATTTTATTAGCCTTTTTGGGCTGATTTCTATCCCTTTCAACTTTCTGGCCTAAAAACGCGTGTGTTTGTACATTTTTCGCAACATAGCAACACTAAACCCACATATGCGGAGGCCCTTAACATTAACCTGCCCAAGCAACAAGGATCTCCGAAGCTGAAACGCAAACAAACACCAGTCACAACCAAAGTGACACATAGCTCACAACACCAGTGTGTCAACCAACCACAGCCCCTAAGGCAAATCAATGTACCCAACACTTTAGTCATAGGTGACTCTATAGTCAGGCACACTGATGTCCCACTCACCAGGCTGAACAAGGAGAAAATAGTCAGCTGCCTGTCAGGTGCCAGGATCCACCACATAACGCATGCACTAAATTCACTCCACAACAAGTACAAATACGACTCTGTCATTGTCCATGCTGGAGTGAATGACTTGAAATGTACCTCCCTGGACTACATGAAAAGAGACATGGAAGAGCTCTCGGATCATGTGGCCCAGGCAGGCATGACCCTAGCCCTGAGTAGCATCCTGCCTTCGCCCAGAATGATACCACAGTATAAGGACAAAATGACTGACTTCAACAATTGGCTAAGCTTCTGGTGTCATTCAAAGGGGATCCAGTATCTGTCTGCCTTGGAAGACATAATCAACAAACCACGATGCTTTGCCAGAGATGGTCTGCACCTGTCACCCCTGGGATTCAGGCTACTGGCTAAAGCTCTTGCCACCCCTATAGTGCCTTTTTTAGGCAAGGTTCAAAGGACAAAACCACCACCCTAACAGATACAAGCATGCAAAATCTGAAGGTAATGCTACTCAATGCTAGAAGTCTAAACCTCAAAATGCACTCTCTCGTGGCACTCCTAAAAATGGAGAACATCGACATCTGTGCAGTAACTGAGACCTGGTCCAAGGCTCCAGAGAGCACCCCTGCAATACCAGGCTACAACTCTTACCATACTTTTCGACCACAAAACCAAGACCGAAACACTAAAGCTGGAGGTGTGTCCATATTCACCAAGGATATTCACAACTCCAGGCTAGTTGCCCAACACAATGCATCTGAAATTCTCCAGGTGCAACTAACACTAGGTAAGACTGCAATCCAAATTGTAGCTTACTACAGATCCCCCACCATGCCCCATGATTCTCACTACACCTTTCTAAACATACTGGAAAATATTAAGATACAACCAAACACCCTAATACTAGGTGATTTCAACTACCCTGCCATTAACTTGGAAAACTACTCGGGTATCAGCTCATTTTCCCAACGGTTCATGGAATTCATAAATTCCAATGCCCATGATCAACAAATCCATTGTCCCACCAGGGGCTCCAATATCCTAGACCTGGTCATTACCAACATGGGAGATAGATGCTCCACACCAGTGGTCACCCCCTCATTGGTCAGGTCTGACCATAAGCAAATCAACCTTGACATTCACATCCCACCCCCACCCCCCAGTAAGGAAACCTCCTTAAAAGACTTCTCCAAAGCCAACTTCATGCTACTGAAGTCATAAGTGACAAACTTCAAGACACCCATGCAGATGGGAACTGAAAGTTCGACTGCAGAATCCTACACTAAGGCACTGTACGAGCACATCCACTCGTGCATGAATCATACCATCCCAAATAGAACCAAGATGCTCTCTTCCAAAAAAAGAAAGCCAATCAGGTGGTCCCCTGCTATAAACAAACTATACAACAAAAGGAAGAAACTGTTGCAGAAAAGAGGAAAATCCCAGGATGCAAAAAACTCCCTCACCAGCCTCAGTAAGATGCTGAGATCCCTCATAAAATCCTCAAAAGCTAGTTACGAAAATAAAATTGCCAAAGATTCCAAAGACAACCACAAGGCATTATATAGTTATGTCAAGAATCTAAATGGCAATGCTCAGATCTGCTCTGAGCTTCAACAGAATGGCATTAAATATACTGATCCCAAGGATATTGCCAATATCCTGGCAGATCGATTTAGTGCCAACTTCACCCCCCTCTCACCCCCTAAAGGGCCCATCTCAATACCAAAAGATTGCCAAATTCTGGTAATCACTGCCACACAGGTAGAAACCACACTCTCCAAAGCTAAGAATACAGCATCCAAAGGACCAGATGACATCCCAGGCTGTGTACAACATGAACTACAAAATGAACTGGCACCTCACCTAAGTGTCATGTTTAATCATAGCCTCACCTCAGGCTTCCTGCCCACTGAGTGGCGCACAGCTACAGTTATCCCACTCTACAAGGGGGATCCAGCTTGGATCCCGGGAACTACTGTCCCATCAGACTGACGAGCCTGATCTGCAAGGGCATGGAACGCATTATCATGGAATTTATAAACAAAGACACTAGCAACCTTCAAACACTGGACCCCACTCAGTTTGGGTTTGTGAAGGGCCGATCTTGTCTCCTGAACCTGATTGACTTCTTCGAATCAGTCTCCAGAAATGTGTACGAGGGTAAGATGGTCCACACAGCCTATCTGGACCTCGCCAAGGCCTTCGACACTATCCCCCACTCTGGAATCACAGATAAACTTACTAAGCTGGGCATAAATCCCTACATCACTCGATGGGTTGCTAACTGGCTTACTGACAGAACCCAGACTGTAAACGTAGCTGACTACAAATCCAGCTCCAGACAAGTGGAGTACCTCAGGGTTCAGTCCTAGGACCACTCTTGTTTGGCATCTACTTCTATGAAATACAAGCTAACAATAATGGACTCTGGCTAAAAAAGTTCGCAGATGACTGCAAACTGGGAGCCATTATTAAATCCCCAAATGATGTGGATATTCTACAAAAGGGCCTTACAGAAACAGATGCCTGGTGCCAGAGCCATGGGCTCAAGCTTAATGCCAAGAAATGTATATTTATCCCCTTTGGAAAAAAACATGTACCCATGAATTACCACATAGTTGGCAGTACACTAAACATCGAAAGTGTGATGAGAGACTTACGGACACAGGTGGACAGTGGTCTCACTTTCGATAACCACATCGCCACAACAGTCAGGAAATCCTTCTATGTGGCACAGCTCATCACTAAGGGCTTTTCATCCAGAAAAAAAGGAGGCCATTGTCCCACTGTACTCATCCCTCATGAGATCCATTATTTAGTATAATGCCCCATTTTGTATGTAGCTCACAAGACATCTGCAATAGCTGGAAAGGCCCCAGAAATACCTCACTAAAAGAATCACAGACCTAAAGCAGATGCCATATGCTGACAGTCTAAAAAAACTCCAGCTATACTCTGTGGCATATCGTCTACTCAGAGGTGATCTCTGCTTAACATACAAGGCCATGTCAAACCCTGAGCTGTTAGGACATGCTCCACTTAAAGAAATCCCAATCTCTCAGAGCCACACGCTCCAGGGATCTAAACCTTGTCATCACAATTGACAAAACATGCTGGAGGGATAGGTTCCTGACCCAGAGACTCCCCATACTCTGACCATACATGTCAAGCAGAGCACCTCCTTGGCCCTCTTCAAAAGGAACCTTGATGATTGGAAGGGAGATAGGAAATTCACCTCAGGGATCATGTCAGTCGCCCTGCTAGACAGGGGTCCAGAGAAGTAAATATTGTGGGAAGAAATATCCAGGGAATTGTTATGGCTAGGCTTGTATAGGTCCTAGGGCCAATAGCCTAGTACCATCAAAAGAACCTATGAACCTATGACACTGATTTAATTAACTGAGGAACACTGAATTACCTGAAGACAGACCATTTCTGGTAGGAAAGACAGTGTTTATAAATCCAGTTTTCCCCTGTGACTCTTGCAATCATGCATTCATTGTGGTCTATGAACCGGAAAAGGGAAGACAGTAACCCATTTCACAGATGACTTCTGTAGTACTTTCTGACACTGAGCACTACCTGAGTGGTAGCATGCAGAGGAGGGATGCCATTTATGAGGCTAAACAGTAATCTGTACTGGGAGGGGCTAACCAGCTCCTTAAACTGGAAACTCTCACAATATAGACCAAAACAGACTGACCACTGACTTGAGCTGGAACCTGAAGGTATGCCCTGAGGCTATCTGACGGGCAATTTAAAGGGGGGGGGGGGTTCATAAGGCATTTTCTGATGCTAACAATGGTTGTAGTACAGCCTACCAGAAGATGCAGTCAAAATGGAGAAATAGCAGGTCATAGAGGAAAAGCTGGTCCAGACTTTCAAGACTGCATTATTATTATTATTATTATTATTATTATTATTATTATTATTATTATTATTATAACTACTACTGCTACAGGTGTTTGTGGCTACAATCCCTCTCCCTGTACAGAGATGCATGTTGGCCAGTGGTGAGCACCAACGAGAGTTATGCCTCAAAAGGTTCCATTACAATCTGTCACTCAGCAAGAATTGGCTAAGAAATATTAAGGAAAGACTGCTGTGTGACAGGAATCACAGGGTAAAAGGCTGGAGTAAATTTCAGTACTACATTCTGGAAACACAAATCTGACTGAGAGTTCTGTTTGCATTTGCAAATGAAAATAATGTGTCTACTAAAAAAAGAAGCACCCTGTGTGCCGGAAAGTGTACTTCAAAAGTGGATTTATCCAGATCAGATATGAGAGTTCTATTTGCATTTGTAACTGAAGAGAATATGGCATCAGTTAAAGAATGAAACGTCCTACGTGCTGTCTGCCATATTTCAAAAGTGAGTTAAACTATATTATTAACACCTTCAGAATTATAGAATTTGGGAGCGCTAAATGCCTTGTTCAGCCAGCAATAAAATTTAATTCAGAGCTGGTTCTGCATTCATCCTTTTCAGTTTACAACTATTACATGGTTTTAACAATTGCATTACTGAAGACAGCTGCATGGTACCTGTAGATGATGACTTTGAAAGGTCAGTCAAAAGAAAAACACGTCAGTGAAACAAGCTTCTTCCTAGATTCTCATGCATCATAAGACAGCATAGAATTAAAAACAGAAGAGACATATGAAGACAAAGAGTAAAGAAAGACAGCCTAGCAGACTCGAAATTACCACCTTCACTGCATTTGACATTTGCTGAGTTGCAACACATTTAATAAAATGCTAGTAAAAATATAAAAATTATTTTAAAGGAACTGGAAGACTGACACATTCACGGGCAGTTAAGCTCAGGAACTGATTATCTTGTTTTGTTAACTGGGATATGCCATCTGAGCACAACCCATTTTTATTGCAGCCCCATGGAGGAATTATCCAAAGATTCACACATGCAACATACAATGAATTTGTGATAAGGTATGCAAATGACACATCAGCAATCAAATCTTTAAGTTAGAAATTTCAACTTTTTGGGTGGTACCAATCCAGCTCAATGACATAGGAAGATAAAACCCTGACAATGACACAGGTGACCCAGGTTCAATTATCAGCCTCAGCAATGGAGAAGATGGCAGAATGGGAAGGACAGCAGTGATGAGGCTCTGCCTGCTCAGTTCTCCCAGCGGGAGAGGGTGGGATCACATGGCTGTGGTGCACATTCCATCTTAGAAACCCCAGTGGAGAATGGATATCACATGGAAGTGCTTATTTCAAGAAAAGAAGAACATTTAAGGATTATGTCACTCTTGGAAGTAAGCAACACCCTTTCCAAACAAAACCAAAACCAGGGACACCTTTCCAAACTCGACCAAAGAACTTTATTGAACGCTCTCGTCAGCGTAAATCAGCTGACTTCTTCAGAATAGTGAAAACCAAATTACAGCAGCAATAAATACCACTTGAGAAGATCACATGACACAGTTAGCTAATAAAACACATTGAAAGTTAAAGTGACATATTCAAACCTATGGTACCACAATAAAAAAACATATAAAAACATTAAAACATTTTCCATAAGACAACACCATTTTTTTTAAAAAACTTAACTAAAAACATATATATAGTACCTTTGGCCCTAAGAACAAAGTTAAATAATATAAGAACGCAGCTTCAATAAGCTGCTCAGGCTAAGGCTATCATTAAGGCCTGGAAAGGTGAGGGCATCTAGTCTCACCTGCCAACATAACTCTTTAAACTCAAGAAAATCCTCCCATGGACCACCCCGGAGGTCCTGTAACACCTTTTCTACCACTAAAAACCTAAATTCATGGTCAGGATATCTTTCTACATGCTTAAATAAAGCACTATTAGAATTACGAATCTTAAGGTCCCTTATATGTTCGTAAATTCTTTCTTTTAGTCTCCTTTTAGTTTTCCCTATATAAAAACCTCTGCATTTTGTGCACATAGCAGCATAAACCACACCCTTGGTACTACAGGAGAATTTCCCCTGTGGTCTAATAGTGGTGTGGTTAATTTTAATTTTATCTGTGCTAAAAATAAAATTACATTGTGCACAAAAACGCATTTCTTGGTCCCTAAAACACCTTGATGGGGAGCTATTTGGGTCTCTCTTTCAAACAAATTTTTAATTGTCGCCCCCCCTTCTGAAAATTAACCGGGGTTCTAATCCCACCTTATCTAGCAATCCTTCTTGGCCATAAAAATTCCGCCAATTCTTTTTTAAAATATTGTAAATATCTTGATGGTCTACAAAAAATCTGGTAATGAAGGAACAAATATAGTCCCCACCAGTACTAATATGTGTAGTAGAATCAATGTCCAAATGGAAATTCAAGTCGTCACTTGTACTAAGAAGGGGATTTAAAATCCCACCCTCTCTCTCTCTTAATTCAAACTTCTTTGTAAACATTGTCCACTAACTCAATGGGATACCCCCCTACACATAAACATATCCTTCATCAAGTTATCCTGTTTATAAAAATCTTCATCTATACTGACCATTCGTGAAATTCGCACATATTGGCCCTTTACTACACCCTTCTTAACATGTTCAGGGTGACTGCTCTGATAGTGGAGAAGGTTGTTACAATAAGTGGGTTTTCTATAAAGATCACTAGTTGTGGTTTCTCAGAATCCTTTCTGAGTTGGACATCTAAATAGCTGATATCATGTAACGTACACATAAGTGAACTTTAAAAATTCTGTCGTACCATTGATGTATGTAAGAAAGTCGTGTACATCATTTTCATCCCCGTTTCAAACAAAAAAAAACATCTATATAACATAAATACAGATTCCATTTGTTACAAAAAGGGGATGTAAAAAGAAGCTTCCTTTCCCACATAAACATAACAATATTTGCAAAAATGTGGGCACAAGAGGCCCCCATAGCAACCCCAGTTTTCTGTACAAAAAATTGTCCTTCAAAAAAAAAAACAAAATTATATTTTAGAACAATTTCCATAAGGGTTACCAAAACTGAAACTTAGTTGTTACTAAAAAGGTGACTGTCATAAAGGAATTCCTCAAACCATTCAATTCCCACAGGATGAGGAATAACATTAAAAAGATTGGTTGCATCTATAGTAAGAAAATATATGTTCTCATCGTATGACAAACTTTAAGTTTGCTCAAAAAATCCCAGGAATCTATGCAAACATGCTCCTCACCCTTCAAAACATTTTTGAGCATAGTGTCAATATATTTACCCAAAAAATGGGTTTTAGACCCAGCTGCACTAACTATTGGTCTTATGGGTGGGTCATTTCTATCCTTATGTATCTTTGAAATGCCAAAAAATGGTGTTGTCTTATGGAAAATGTTTTAATGTTTTTTCCTTATGGTACCATAGGTTTGCATATGTCACTTTAACTTTCAATGTGTTTTATTAGCTAACTGTGTCATGTGATGTTCTCAAATGGTATTTATTGCTGTTATAATTCGGTTTTCACTATTCTGAAGAAGTCAGCTTATTTAGCTGACAAAAGTGCTCAATAAAGTTCTTTGGTCGAGTTTGGGAAGGTGTCCCTGGTTCTGTTTTTGTTTGGACTGCATTTTGAGTAGGTAACACCCTTTGCCATGGCCCACAGCTTGCCTTTGCCTGTATGTCGATGGGCGTGTGCAGGGTACCTGTAGGTCATAACAGAAAAGTCCCCTGATCGTTGCCTGGGTACCAGCCAAGCTCAGATGTGTTCTTATCCCACAGAGGGGAACATTGTCAGGCTCTGGATTGCATTGCATAAGTGGAAATTCCTTAAGATTCCAAGAGCAGGCTAAGTTATTTCTTACACTTATTTCACTGAATTGCACTTCTGAAACGCTTATAATTGTGCTATATAGTTGATCTACTATATATTTGCACTGTTATAAAGCTTTTTTTATTGTTTCACTGCATTTATGTACTGTTTTAAACTGAGAGTTGTATTTTCTGTTTGTGATTGCTCTATCCAAACCTTTATGTGCATTTTTGTCTGTTAAAAGCATTCTCTAGTCTGCTCCTTGATCTGTTTAAAACTTTCATTTAGTGGCTACAGCTAGGAACTGTAATTTTTTCCCACCCACCTACCCACCCTCCCTAGTGTTGTGTGTTTTTATACTTGGTGGCTTTGCAGTTACCCGCCCATACTGTATATTGACACTCCTCCCAGTCTAGTGTCATTAGTTCACTCAATCTAATAGAGACCATTTGTGAAGGCTAACCCACTCAGATTCTTAACGTTGAATTAACTTCTGTTCCAGCTTTCTCCATTTCCACTTTACTGGAAAAAAAAAATTCTAAGCTTGCTTCCCCCCTTTCCTGTGGCAGGTCAGATACGGATTTGCTGTGTCCAGGACTGTTTGTAAGCTCCTAAGCCCCCCCCCCCCCATTTAACTGGGGTTATGGGGTTAAACTATTCCTGGCGCCATAAAGTCTGTTTTTCAAAATTTCCCTTGCAACTAGCTAGCTTTTTAGTTTTAGCACTCATCTGTTTCTTTGATCTCAGCACTTGTTCAGAGCTCATTGTAAGCACTAAATAAGTTACAAATTACTACAGCACTCAACTTTCCTCACTTGTCTAGAGGAAAACAGTTTTTAGTACTTAATAAATAAGCACCTATTCAGACATGTCTAAAGGTCAGCTCCCGGTGTTTTCTCCTGTCTACCTGATGAATCTGGGCATCTTGAGACAATGCAGCAATTGCCTCATTTACACAGACAGCCCTCTCCTTCTACCACCCAACACTACGACCTGTGAGAGATGCACTTATATAGCCAAACTGGAAGAAAAGCTCTCTTTACCAAAGACAGGCCTAGACAGTCAAGAGGAGAAGGTAAACACTTGCACTGCACCACACTCATCACATAGTCCCTCAAAACCTACACCACCAAAACACACACACACAGAACCACAAAACACACACCTACATTCGCGGAGGCTCTCTGTACTAATCTGCCCAAACAACAGAGACCTCCAAAGCAGAAATGCAAGCAACCTCCACCCCCCAACACAACCCAATTGACACATAGCCCACATACTCAGTGTGCCACTCAGCTACAGCCCATAAGGCATAACGTACCCAACACTCTAGTCATAGGTGACTCTATAGTCAGGCACACTGATGTTCCACTCACCAGGCTAAACAAGGAAAAGTTACTGTCAGCTGCCTGTCAGGTGCCAGGATCCGCCACATAACGCACGCACTCAGGTCACTCCACAACAAGTACAAATATGACTCTGTCATTGTCCATGTTGGTGTGAATGACCTGAGATGTACCTCCCTGGACTACATGAAAAGAGACATGGAGGAGCTCTTTGATCTTGTAGCCCAGGCCGGTATGACCCTAGCCCTGAGTAGCATCCTGCCATCACCCAGAATGACACCACAGTACAAGGACAAAATGATTGACTTTAACAATTGGCTAAGCTTCTGGTGTCATTCTAAGGGAATCCAGTATCTGTCTGCCTTTGATGACATGATCAACAGACCACGCTGCTTTGCCAAAGATGGCCTGCACCTGTCGCCCTTGGGATTCCGGATACTGGCAAAGGCTCTTGCCACCCCTATAGTGCCTTTTTCAGGCAAGGTTCAAATGACAAATTCACCACCGTAACAGGTACAAGCAAGCAAAATCTGAGGGCAATGCTACTCAATGCTAGAAGTCTAAACCTCAAAATGCACTCACTCGAGGCACTCCTTAAAATGGAGAACATTGACATCTGTACAGTGACAGAGACCTGGTTCAAAGCTCCAGAGAGCACCCCTGCATTACCAGGCTATAATTCATACCACACCTTTCGGCCACCAAACCCAGACCGAAACACTAAAGGCGGAGGCGTGTCCATATTCATTAAGAATATCCACACCTCCAAGCTAGTTGTTCAGCATAATGCATCCGAGATTATTCAAGTTCAACTAACTCTGGGCAAAACCGCAATCCAGATTGTAGCTTTCTACAGACCCCCCACCATGCCCCAGGATTCCCACTCCTCTTTTCTTGATACACTGGAAAATATTAAGGTACAACCCAACACTCTAATAATGGGTGATTTCAACTACCCTACCATTAACTGGGAAAACTACTCATGTACCAACTCTTTTGCTCAACGTTTTCTGGAAATCATCAATTCCAACGCTTTGGATCAACTTATCCACACCCCCACCAGAGGCAGCAATATCCTAGACCTGGTCATCACCAACATGGGTGACCGGTGTTCCACACCAGAGGTCAGCTCCTCGTTGGTCAGATCCGACCACAAGCTAATCACCCTAGACATCCACATCCCGCTCCCACCCCCCATTAGGAAAACAACCGTAAAAAATTTCTCCAAAGCCAACTTCACGCTTCTTAAGACTGAAGTGGCAAACTTCATGACACCCATGCAGACGGACAATAGAGGTACGACTACTGAATCCTACACAAATGCACTTTATAAGCACTTACACGAGTGCATGGATCGTGCTATCCCTAACAGAACCAAGATGCTATCCTCCAAAAAAAGGAAGGCAATCTGGTGGTCTTCTGCCATAAACAAACTCTACAACAGAAGAAAGAAACTGTTGCAAAAAAGAGTAAAATCCCATGATTGGAGGAACTCCCTGGTCAGCCTCAGTAAGAAGCTGAGATCCCTCATAAAATCCTCCAAAGCTAGTTATGAAAACAAAATTGCCACTGATTCTAAAGACAACCACAAAGCATTCTATAGCTATGTTAAAATTCTCAATTTCAACACTCAGATCTGCTCTGAGTTACAGCACAATTACACTATATATACAGAGCCAACTGATATTGCCAACATCCTGGCAGATAGGTTCAGTGCTAACTTTACCCCCCTCTCACCCCCTAAAGGGCCCATCTTTATACCAGAAGAATGCAAAGTTCCTGTAATCACGGCTGCACAGGTAAAAACTTCACTCTCCGAAGCCAAGAACACAGCATCCATGGGACCTGACAACATCCCAGGCTGCCTTCTACATGAACTACAGAATGCACTGGCACCTCACCTAAGTACCATGTTCAATCATAGCCTCACCTCAGGTTTTGTGCCCATTGAATGGCGCACCGCGACAGTTATCCCACTCCACAAAGGGGGGGCCACAACAGACCCCGGGAACTACCGCCCCATTAGCCTGACAAGCCTCGTCTGCAAGGTCATGGAACGTATCATCATGGAACTCATAAACCAAGACATTGGAGATCTCCAAACCCTGGACCCCACACAGTTTGGGTTTGTAAAAGGCAGATCATGTCTCCTAAACCTGATAGACTTCTTTGAAGTAGTCACCAAGGCCATGGATGAGGGTAAGGTGGTTCACACAGCCTATCTAGATCTCGCCAAGGTGTTCGACACCATCCCCCACTCTGGAATTATAGATAAACTCACTAAACTAGGTATAAATCCCTATGTCACAAGATGGGTTGCCAACTGGCTTACTGAAAGAACCCACACTGTGAAAGTAGCAGACTCCAAATCAGACTTCAGACCAGTGACAAGTGGAGTACCACAGGGTTCAGTCCTGGGTCCTCTCCTGTTTGGTATCTACTTCTCTGAAGTACAGGCTAACACAGAAGGTCTTTGGCTAACTAAATTCGCAGATGACTGCAAACTAGGAGCCATAATTGAAACTCCTAACGATGTGGACATCCTACAAAAGGGCCTCACTGAGACAGATGCCTGGTGTCAAAGACATGGTCTCAAGCTCAATGCCAAAAAGTGCATTGTCATCCCCTTTGGTAAAAATTCTGTACCCATGAACTACCACATAGGCAGTAGTCTACTTAACACCGAAAGTGTGATAAGAGACCTTGGGACACAGGTGGACAGTAGTCTCTCCATTGATAATCACATTGCCACAGTGGTCAGGAAATTCTTCTACATGGCACACCTCATCACAAAAGGTTTCTCATCCAGAAAAAAAGAGGTCATTGTTCCCCTCTACTCATCACTCATTAGGCCCATTATAGAGTACAACACCCCTTTTGGTATGTACCTCACAAGACATCTACAACAACTGGAAAGGCCGCAAAAATACCTCACAAAGAGGATTACTGGCCTCAAACAGATGCCTTACGCAGACCGTCTCAAAAAACTCCAGCTTTACTCCGTCGCATATCGCCTACTCAGAGGCAATCTCTGCCTAACATACAAAGCTATGTCAAACCCAGAGCTGTTGGAAATGCTCCACTTAAAGAAATCCTAATCCCTCCGAGCTACACGCTCTAGGGACCTAAACCTTGTCACCACAATAAACAGAACATGCTGGAGGGATAGATTCCTGTCCAAGAGACTTCCCATACTCTGGAACAGACTACCTATCTATGTCAAACAGAGCTCCTCATTAGCAAAAAAAAATTAGAAAAATCTTGATGATTGGATGGGTAACAGGAAATTCACCCCAGGGATCACTTCTGTGGTTCTGCTTGACAGGGGCACAGGAAAATAACTTTCTTGGGTGGCGAAAGCCAGGGTACATTTTTGGCTAGGCTTGTATAGGCCCTAGGGCCAATAGCCAAGTACCTACCTATGAACCTATAAATGGGTAAAAATGGTCACAGCAGCAAACTGATAGCAGGAATGAAGGCCTCCAAAAATATTTTTTTTGGGGCAGGTAGTTCTGACACTGCACACAACAAAACAAAAAGTGAAGAACTCTGCAGACTTCTTAATAACATGAGTAACAATTAAATGAGCAAAAAAAAAAAAAAGAACGTGGTATCAGCATACAGCTATGGGTTTACTGCAATTTTATAAGTTCAAAGTTCATAATTCATGCAGGTACACAGGTCAGTAATACCAATTCATCAAGACTTAAAATATTTAGATTAATCCAGTTTTTATCTTAAATGCAATCAGTTCTATCTTTATGACCCACTCAGAAACTCAGATTATTGTCTTATTATATATGGCTCAGCTTAATTTTACTGTTTCACTTATCACAAACATAGTAACCCAAAAAACATTAAAAGACAAATGTAGCAGTACAGCCTTTGTATACATTAATCATAGCATGTCTGAGCCTTCGGTACTTTAGAGGATACAAACCCACTGCAAGTTCAGCCAGTCTCTTACTGTACGTCACATCTCTTAACCATCCAACATTTTGAAAGAATTCCCAGAGCTTTCTCCATTTTTTCATGACAGGAATGGACCCCTTTCCTAAGTCAAAGTATGATTAAAGTTCATGAAATTCGTATTGTTTAAATTTTTGATATCAGCCAGAAGTGATCTTCGCAGCACCCGCAATGTACCCAGTAATGACTCTTCTGCAATTCATACAGATTTACATGTATCGGTAACATATCTAAATACGATTGTAGATTCTTTTTTATAAGACCTGTTGCTCCTACTACTATTGCAACTATATGGGTATCATTCTTCCACATTGCTCTCATTTTTGCCTGCAAATCCTGATATTTTATGACTTTGTGTCTTTCTGTATGCAAGACACTGTAGTCACTGAGTATAGTGATTTCAACGATCAATGCTACTTGACTTACCTTTCTCTCATGAGCACTATGTATGGTTTTCTCGCATTTAACTTGAACTGTTGGTAATGGGTGATCCCATGTGATATAGACTTCATCATTTTCTATGATGCTTTGTGTCTCATGTTTCCAGTGTTTTTCAGGTACTTCAATCCCCAGTGCAACAGTCTTGCCACATTATTATACCTTTCACTATACAGTCCTTCTGCCATTAATATATCACAGCCAGCAACAAGGTGTGCAACTGTTCCAATTCTGTTTTACAAAACCTATATTTGTCTGTTTCTCCCACATGTTCCATGGACTTTGTAAACCAACATATACGTAGCCCACTATCTTGGGCCCGCCAATATTAACCTTTCATATTTTGGTTTAACTTCGCCTCTCCTTAACCATTCCTGCATTCAGTCCTGATCAGCATGAACATTTTCCAGGAGTTTTTTATACTTGCAACTATATTTATGCATTTTCCACATTTCTTGCCTTCTCATCTGAGCCTTCACTTTAAATTCTTTCTTTTGTTTTCTGATGCGTTCAGTTGCTGCCTGATTTTTATCTACTTCTGGTTTCATTTCCATTCCTGCTTAACACTGATATGCTTCTCCTAGACTAAGAAGGGAAGTGATCTTAGATTTACTCTCTTCATGTTTCAAAACTTTCACTATGTTTGGGTCTTGTGAGGTCAGCAGTCAAACAATTTATACATGTAATCAGTTTCAAGGAGGGTTCATACCTCCTTCAGAATGGGGAATATATAATCTTGGTATGCAGTGATTTCTGTAAATCATATGATGAGCATGAAGCATCCTTCTTGTTTTCCTGTCTAATCTATCCAACACCTTATGGGTCCAGTCAATCACTCCAAAACTGTAAGTTAGGACAGGAAGAGCAAATTGGTTTATAGCTTGAATTTTATTCCTAGAGATGTCAATGCTGTTTTTAGGCTTAATTAAGTCTTCTAAAAATATTCCTTACTAAGTTTTATTCGTATGTGTTCATGTTTTATTGTTGACCCTTCATCAATTCCCAAATATTTATACACACCCTCTTGCTCAAGTTCTTTTATATCACATTCTTGTCCCAAACTGATGTTTTTTTGGTGCTGCAGCTTTCCTGCTTTAAAAATTGCTTTTGCACATTTATCAAGACCAAATTACATTTTTATATCATCTGAAAAAGTTTTGACTACTTACAGTTGTGCTTTCAGTTCCTCAACTGATGAGCTATACAGTTTTAAATCATTGACAAAGAGAAGATGAGAAGTCTTTACACTTTGTTGCTTTCTGGGAGTCAAATTATAGCTATGACCTAATCTGTTAAGCAGACATCTTAATGGGTAAGGGCAAGGCAAAGGATTAACTGTGACAGACAGTCACCGTGAAATATCCCCCTTTGCATTTTTATCCCTGGAATAATAATTTGTCCTTTAACTGCAAAGTGGTTTGCCACTGTTTCATGGTCACTCAGATGTAATTTATCAGTGTAGGATGTATCTTACACGTTTAAGTACTCTTTTATCCATGAATGTGGGATACTGTCAAATGCTTTTCTGTAGTCAATCCATGTCATACTTAAATTCTTCCCCTTTTCACAGTTCTCCACTATAACTTTATTAAACAACAAATGATCCTTTGTTCCATATGACTTTCTTTTATTACCCTTTTATTCTACTGCTATAATTGAGTTTTCTTCTAAATGACGATGAACTCTGTCAGAATTATTTCCCATGTATAGTTTATATGTGGTCGGAAGGCAAGTTATTGGTCTATAGTTTTTAGGGTAGCTTACAGGTTCACTCTTAAGCAGGAGCAGCATTGTTTTTCCTGTGGTTAACCAGGTTGGTGTCTATTTGGGGTGGGCAAAAATAAATCTTCATACTAAGATGTTAATACTTTTAACCAGAAGTTAAGTACTGCATCTGGGCCTGGGGTTTTCCAATTAGTGGCTTTTCTTAACTTTATTTCAGTCTCTCTGGCTGTTATTTCATCCAATTTCATATCCTGTACCTTTGAACTTCTTATTCTTTATTTTACTTCTTCTATCCATTTACTATCTTTGTTATGTTCCACAGGATCTTCATAAATACTTCTCCGAAATGAACTTATTTCAGTTACATATTACATTATCGATGTTTCAGTACTTCAAATACCATATGGTCAACACCATATCATCAAAGTACTAAAACTTCGAAAATGTAAAAAAAAAAAAAAAAAAACAAACAAACAAAAGTAACTGCTGTGAGCAGGGGGGCAAGCCCCCCTGCAACCCCCACACCCCCCTACTTAAATATACCAACTCCGAGATCGCAATTTAACAGAGTTAAGCACAGGAAAGGGAAGGTTTCCCTTTCCTACACTGTAGTGCAATCTCGTAGTTGGTATATTTATGCCCCCCCTGCCTACACCCTTTAGTTTTTTCTTTTTTTTTAATAATTTTTTATGAACATTTGAATATTGAATCGTTCGACCATTAAAGGTCGACCTTTAGTGATTTGAACGATTCAATATTCAATGTTCCAGTAGGAACCCCTTAATTCTTTTTTGGTGGTCTTTAAATTCCTTTTACCTTGTTTCCCAATTCTCTATAAGACTTTTTTGGATCATCAATAAATTGCTTATTTTGTATTTTTCCTTTACATTTATCTGTGTGTCTTCTTAGTTTTAGTTTATTACAGAATATGCCAGAATCTCACCCACTTTGACTGAGGCACTTTTAACTCTAAACTATCTGGCATCAATTGGTCCTTCCTATACCACCTCCCTCTCAGTGAAGCTGTAAATTCCTTCAATAAGATTTTCCTTGACACTCTTGATTCTATTAACCCTTCTAGACAAATCAGAATTAAATGCAAGTATGCCACCTAGCTTACAAAAAATCCCAACTGATCATGCACAAAAGATATAGCACCTGGAAATCATGGGTTAAAACTAAATCCCTCCCTTACTTTAGACATACAAAGAGCTCAGAAACCAGACCAAAAAACTACTCATCAAAGATAAGAGAGCTTATTTTTCCTCTAACCAACACAGCCCTCACAAAAAAAAAAAAAAAATTCTGGACCTCCATCAACAACCTGCTCCACCCAGGTAAACCCACTACTCCCAACCCCTTTCCGCACAACACTGCCACTGAAACTGCCACTCTCCTTAACAACTATTTAATAGAAACTATCCAAAAGCTCACACAAAATAGTACACCTCACACAACCCCTCTATCACCTCCTAACAAAACTCTTCCCAATAAATTTTCTTTCCAACCAGTCCCAATTATCACTATTAAATCTCTTCTAAATAAACTTAAGCCTTGCTCCCCCTCTGCCGACCAACTACCCGTCCACTTCTTAAAAATAGCTCCACAATCCATCACCTACCCTGTCACTATACTTATCAATCATTCCATCTCTGAGGCCCTTGACCCAGATTTCTGGAAATCCTTTTATACAATCCCTCTTCACAAAAGCGGCAACTCTGCTGATCCCTCTAACTTTAGACCCATTGCTATCCTGTCCCCACTTTCTAAAAGTTTTGAAAAGTGCATCCATGCTCAGTTGATCAAACACCTTCTTGACAACAATCTTCTTACTCCTACCCAACATGGCTTTAGACCCCACCATAGCACAGCCAATGTATTACTTTCCTTTACTTAAACAATAGCTGAAGCCCTTGACAATAATTTGCTCATCTCCTGTTTATTCCTTGATCTTTCAAAGGCTTTTGATACTGTCTCTCACTCTAAACTCCTTACTAAACTTTCTGTTCTACATCTCTCTTCTTCCTCCATCAACTGTTTCTCTAGCTAGCTCTCTGGCAGGCAGCAATCTATCTGCTGGCAAACTGTCCTCTCTCCATTCCTCCCTGCAAATACTGAAGTTCCCCAAGGATCTATTCTAGGCCCCCTTCTGTTCAACATAGTCAGTAACAAACTTTACCCTGCTACTAACCTCTCTACACTTCTACAATATGCCAATGACTCCACCCTTGTCACCTCTGCCCACAACATCCCTGAACTCCTAGCTCTCACGCAGTGAACCTTCACCTTTGTCAAAACCTGGCTCTCTGATAACCAATTAATACTACATCCAAAAAAAACTAAACTCCTTCTCTTCTTCCATAAAACACTCACTAGCACAAGCCCTCTTTCTCTATCACCTCTCTTAATAACACCATCATCAAACCCGAACCCCAAACTACTTGGAGTAATTATTGATGATGAACTAAAATTCGATACTCATATCCAACAATGTATACAAAAGACCCACCAGAAACTCGAACTTCTCTATCGCAACCAGAAATTTCTGTCACCTTCTTCCAAACCTTCCATCACTCAGTCCCTCCTTCTACCCTGTCTTCTCTATGCTGCCCCTGCCCTTACTGATTTTCAAACTTCACTTATTACTAAACTAGAGCAGACATATCACAAAAAGGTTTGCTTCTAATCTCCCCTATAAATACCACCACTGTCTGCTCGCCTTTAAATCACTCCAATGGCCAGAATTCTCTAAACAACTACTTCTACCCCAACTTCACATTACACACTCTATCCTGAATGACCCCTCTTCCTGCTCTTCCATCTCCAACCTAGTCTCCTACTACAACTCCCATCGTCACCTTCGTATTTCCAGCAAACACCTCCTTGACATATATGAACCCAATAAAAATATAGGAAAGTCCCGCTACAAATACTCTGTTGCACATGCTTGGAACTCACTCCCTCAAAATATAAGAAGCATTTGTCAAAAACACGTTTAAAAAAGAACTTAAATTTTTTCTTCAGAGTACATGGTCTTGCCCTTGTCTAACCCCCACTTGATCTAGCCTCTTATTTTCTCAGCTTTAACTCCTTTTCCCTATCTACTCTTTACGTCCTTGTACTTGCCTCATATACCGTTATACCTCTCTCTCACCTCACTTCCATAGTACATATATTCATACATATCTTTATTTAAAAAAAAGAAAGAAAAAAAAATTTGATTGAATGGTTTATCTATTTGTATGTACGTCATGTGTGATATTATCTAAACCTGTCAAATGTTATTTAACCTACTCTATGTACAGATATTCTCTAACTGTTGATTTTCTTATTATGTTTCTTTGTGGTTTTAATTTTTTACTCTTATTTTTATTTTTGATTTGATTTTTATTGTAAAAATATGTAATGCTTCTGAAGCTTTTCTCCTCGGGTCTCCAATGAAAATGGGCCCCGGGCTCAGATGGACTAACCCAGTTAACATATGTCAATAAATAAATATAAATAAATAAATAAAATTATTATTTGCGACAGTGCATGATAAATCCTGATCCGTTGTAATACAGCTCATTGCTTTTATCATGTCTATCTTTCTGAGTATTTTTGTTGATCTGTTCCTTCTTCTATACTCTTCTAACAGTGACACTTCTTGTCTTAATTGCTTTATAGTTTTCTCTGTTTGATACTTCCAAGACGGTATACGATTTCTTCCCTTCCTTTCCCTTGCTACCCTGTGTTCTTGTGGTAGAATTTTATCTGTTATTAATTAAGCTATACACTATTATATCCTCTTTACTTCTGTTATATTGCGTGGATCTCTATGCACAGTCCTAATTACTGTGTTCATTTGTTTTATCAAACTTCTAAAGTTTTGGGTTTTATTGACCTTCTGCAGTCTGTTTCTTTCACTGATCTTAATATGTCTGTCTATCTCTATTAAATCAAGGAACTTTTCTCTTAGCTCATTTTTGTCTAAACTGAGGGCACATTTTATGTTCTCCATTTTCTGTGGGCATTCTACAGAAAGTTCTATACCATTTTCCTGTGGCACATTCTCTTCAATTTCATCCTGTGCCATCCGTTGCTCTGTCATATGGGAACTCACTGGCCTATCACTCCTCAACATTGACTGCATCAGAGTTGCCACAGTTTGCCGTTCCTTCCCTTGCTATCCAGCTTCAAGTGAGCATTTATACTTATTCTCTGAAAGGCTCCAAAATATCTTCATATAGCAACTGAACTGTTGCTTCCCGTTCCACGGGTTTATCCTTAATTTGGATGTCTATTGCTCTATCCTGCTGTGGTGTTTTCTGAGTTAGATTCTCTACACTGAATCCTTCACTTCACAGGTACTCCATAACCTCATTTTCTATTTCCTTACCTTCTCCATTACCAATCTTCTTTTCTACTTTTCCTCTTTGTCTTCTAATATTTTGTATTGTAAAGTTTTCCATGTCCAGATTCCTTTGCCTGCATTTCTCTTCAAATATCTTTGGTGCTGCTCTTTTTGTACTGATTAGTTTTGCTTTCTACTTTGCATAAATATTACACCTTATTAAATCTCTTTTTCTTTCCCATGTTCATATTTCTTCTTCTGATGTCTCCTGATCTTCCTGTTTCTCCTTTCTTTGGGGGCTCACTCCATCATGCTGTGATGTAACCTGTGTTAGACCTTCTACACCAAATGCTTCACTTTACAGGCAATCCATAACTTCAACTTCTGTTTTTTTAACTTCTACTTTACTAATCTTCTTTCTACATTCCTTCTTTGTGATATTATTTTTTATTGTGAAATTTTCCATATCTGGATGCCTTTGTCAGTATTTTTCTTTGAATATCTTTGGGGCTCCCTTTTTATGTATTGATTAACTTGGTTTTCGACTTTGTGTAAATATTGCACCATATCAAATATTTCTTTCCCATGTCCATATTTCTTTTTAATGTTGTTGTTGTTGGTCTTTCGGCTTTTCCCATTTAGGGATCGCCACAGCGGAACTCCGGTCTGCTAACGACTGGCAGTTTTGTTGTTTATATTTTTGCACTTCCTCAGACGCTTCTTTTTTCAAACAGATCAAAGTTTCTTGGTCTATATAATGTTTTTCTCACATCTGTTGTTTTAATGAACACAAGTTTTTATTTGAGGCTTCTGCTTCTGACAGCTTTTCTTGTGGAAGTATTTTTTTTCCTCTAATTTCTCTCTTAATCTTTTTGTATATCTTGTGGCTGGAAATTCTGGGCTTTTTGCATAATAGTAACAATACATAATTTCTTTCTTATCCTCAATAGACCACTCTACCGCCTTTATGGCTCTTCTTTGGCCTATCAGTTTTTGTGATTTTTGTGGACTGCTACTTCTTTCTACAACAGGGGGACCATCCTCCCCCTGGGCATGGCCTGGCCCCATTCTAGGAATGTTTCCGTATTTTGAGGATTTTGCACTGTCATTTTTTTCCAGTCCTAGCAATAGTGCACCTACCAGAGGAGGGCTCTTTTTTATCTTGGTTCTTGCACACCCAGCTATCTTTTTTAATTTTTGACCTACTTCTGCCCATGATATATGCTAAATAAAATACAGTCTATATATCAGAGTCATCTTGGTGAGATTTGCTAAAAAAAAAAAACAGGGTCCAACTCGTGAAGGTACTCACCAAGACTTGAGGATGAATTCAATTTCAGCAATACTACTCTCCTTTGCTTGCTGACTTATCATCTCTCCATTGAGACCCTTTCTCCATCTATGTAAATGACACCTTAATACTAAAGCATCCAGAGAACATATCTATAGTCTCATGTGGACTTTATTAAACTTACAAACAGCTCCTTCACAGCTTTAGGTTTTCTAGATTAAAAAATGCAGGATGCAACCCATAGTTTAATAAACAAAAGTTATGTACTTATCACTTCTGTAAACTTTATGTCTGATAATTGCAGATATTAGGCCCATTTTTGGCAGACATACTTTTCCAAGCTGCCTGAAAACCTTTCCCTTCCCATCACATATCAAACACTCTCCAAGTCTTCACTTACAGCGATGAGCAAAGGGTAGAAGAAAAAAAGAGAAGAAAATGAGAAGACAGATCTAAAAAAAGGATAACAATGAAGGTAGGGGTTGGAACGTATGTTAATAAAGATGGGCTTTCTTAGAAATCTATGTTTAAGGTAAGTACTTTCATATCTGAAAGGAAAAAGTCCACCTTCAGTAACCATCCAGAATTAGGTCCTTACTTAATTCTCCTCAGTGGCCATTGCCATAAGAAAATATCACAGAAAAAGAAAAACCTAGACCCTGAAATCGGAAAGTAAAGTACCTATGGAATAATGAAAAGTTTATACTGCCTAACAAATGTGTTCCAGAAAAAACAGGCTACAGAAGTGCAAACATCATCTGTAATGCCATCAATACAATGCTTGTTTTTTAAACCTGAGTCTAAGGAAATTACATTTAAATATGTTTAGCTCTACTACTATGTGTAATTCCTGTATATCATCAACAATGGTATAATTATATATAGTTTATCTCTTCAAATATATCTCTATCAAACTTTAATGCTTTCCTAGGCTGAGACTGAAATTGGTCATTTGTCATCAGTGTTCTATCCCACTTCACAAATTTAAACAAATAAATAAATAAACAATTAGTTAACTGTCTGGAAAAGGTATTTAGACTTAGCAAAGGATGTGAACAAATGTTCTTGGATTTAGTTCTGTTCACATAAAAACTAAGCTATCTGTTGACATCCATATAATGAGGCAGATATTCAAATGAATAAAATATTAAGGGGAAACAGCACGGGAAGGTTAACTAATTAATTTAAATGAGATTCTGTGGTGACTTGTGGCACAAAGAATGGGGCTGTGCTGCGCTCCAGCCTTTCCTTTTTTAACATCTTAAATCATCACATTTTAAGCTGTAACAAGGGTTTGCATACATTAAAAGGAAAGAAAACAAACTGTAATAGCAGTTTACACTGTTACTGTCATACAATATACATGGTTTCTTTTAAACAATTTTTATCCCCCCAGCATTAAATAAGTTGCTTGGTTCTTGCCTTCCCTTAAATCCTCTCATGAACATTATTCTATCTATTGTTCTCACCAATTCCATTTATTTCTATAAAATTTGCTCCCTTCCTTTTCTAAAGATCCCACCTCCAGTTAATTTATCTCCTTTACAATATCAAGAATGCCCTCTATGTTCAGAATACATTTCGATTTTCATTTTCCAGCAATTGCTTTTTTGACAGTCAATAACATTAAACTTAGTAAGGCCTTACTATGTCTAGGCAATAGAAAGACTATATCCCATCTCAAATGAATAATTTTCTAAGTTAAACTGATTGTTCTGACAATATTCCTGCCAAAGTACTCTGCAGGGAATTTTTAAAATATGCCAGTTTCATAACTAAAAAAAACTGTTCCTAATTACTTCTCTTTTCCCCATCATACCTCCTATACTTACTGTTTAACTGAGGGAAAAAAACCTCTAGAGTCTACTTGGGATATAAAAATACCTATCCAAATACCTCCATGAAAAAAATCCTAAACATTCTGAACTCATACCTGGCAGCCTTAAAAATGTCTTCCTATTTTCTTTTTTCACAGTTGTTTCAAACTGCCTCTGTTAGATTGCTATAATTATACAATATTTTTAATATTTTACATGCCCTACTAAATACTTTTTTACAGCAATTTCTATACTACACACAAATAAAAATCTACCAGATCTGGTCTTTCACTTTCTACTCCCCTATTCCTTTCTCTTGGCCTGTACTCTGTTATCAAACTGTGATGGGTAGGTGTGACAGGCTGCATGCTTAGTCTCATCCCACTCTACTACGGGTTCCTATTACGTTATCGAAGTTCTGAAACTTCGAACACCATAAGGTCGAACCCTTATGTTCGAAGTGTCAGAACTTCGATAATGCTAAAAAAAATAAAAGCAAACAACAAAGAATAAAGTCTTGCAAGCAGGAAACTTGCTAAGGAGACAAGATATTGGGAGCAAATAATTTAGGAGGGAAAGGTAGTAGAGGAGTTCCTATTAGGTTGTCGAATCCTTGAAACTTCAAACCTGAGAACATCAAACTCAAATGTTCAAAGTTTCAAGAATTCAAACGTAAAAAAATAAATAAATAAAAAACCTATCTAACTGTTGCAAGCAGGGGGGGCAAGCCACCCTGCACCCCCCCCACACCCCGCTCTTTAAATATACCAAATCCGAGATCGCAATACAGTGCAGAAATTGCACTGTATTGCGATCTTGAAGTTGGTATATTTAAAGAGCGGGGGATGTGGGGGGGCACAGGGGGGCTTGCCCCCCTGCTTGCAACAGTTAGGTAGGTTTTTTATTTATTTATTTTTTACGTTTGAATTCTTGAAACTTTGAACATCTGCGTTCGATGTTCTCAGGTTCAAAGTTTCTAATAGGAACCCCTCTACTACCTTTCCCTCCTGAATTATTTGCTCCCTATATCTTGTCTCCTTAGCAAGTTTCCTCCAGTAAATTCCAGCCGTGTTTTGCCTATTTTCTATATCACTACTTGCAGACATTCCTATTGGTAAAATCTCCATTCTCCATTCTCACATTGACTTAGTTCTTAGAATACTTTCTGCTACTTTATGAATATAACACTATGTATGGCTTCTGTTATTCATCTCTTTAAAGCTGATATCCAAAAATCCTACATTTTCTTTACCGCTCTAACCCCCCCCCCCTTCCATTTTTATCATCATCATTTTCCATTTTGATTCATAACCTTCTGCTTGAGCTATGTAGGCTAGCTTTAACTATAGAGCATTAAAGTACTTAAATCAGGTAACTGTAAACTACCTTGTTCTATGAGGAGAATCATACTTAACACTTGGCTTCTTTTCCTACAAATAAATTCCTTCAACTTTTTATTAATTATCATCCACAACTTATCTTCTGATTGATACAAATATGTCAGACCTAGACTAAGGAGAATAAAACATTTTCATTGCGTTGCATCTTAATATCATTATTCCTAATCAAGAGCTTCCAGTTTCTCACTTTTTATTTTCCAAACTTCTGCCTGTTGTGCATCATTTCCTTTCATGGCTAATCATCCAATTTGCTCCTTATTACGGGGGTAAGGGTTAGCAAGGATGGGTCATCACTCAGACAACCATCAGAGCTGGTTTGAAGTTTTCTTCTTTAGTTTCCCTGTCCCTAATGCATTCACCTGTTAGGCACAGGGGAGGGGCATGCAAAGGAATGGCAATAGAGGACTTCTTCTAATTTCCACAAGGGATATTCCCTCCAGGCATAAATTAGTTTTCACTATCTTATTAGCATCCAAGATGATCTCTCACCCCAATCTACTCCAAAACTCTAAGCTGTAGGCTGTTTATCTTTCTCAATCACCTGGTTTAATTCTTACCTCTCAAATAGGTCACAAATCATCAAGTGGCAACAAGCTGCACCCATCTCACTCCCCATACCACTGGAGTCCCACAGAGCTCAATTCTAGGTCCCTTTTGAAGGGGCATTTCAGAGTTACGCAGTAAAGGCTTCTATACATAGCACAAGCAGAAAAGTATAATTCAAAGTGGAAAGGGATAATGATGAAATGGGGGGGGGGGGGCTCAAGAAACAAGGAGAGACTGGAATTTTGGATGCAGGCCTTTAAGGAGAACAACAATAATCATACAGAATATTATATCTATAAAGTAACCGAAAGTATCTTAAGAACTACTCCAATGTGGGAATAGAGGAAGGAGATTCTGACGATGGGAATGACTGCAATTATGATATAGATGATAGGCAAGAGGGAGCTGGAATTTATTGGAGAAAACTGGCGAAGGGTCCAAAGAATTGGGAGCAAATAATTAGAGAGGGAAAGATGACAGAATGGGAAGATGCCAAAATTTTATTTGGACTGCAGGTTAGAGATTGCCTTCCCTATCAAGGATTGATATCAGTATATAGGCAAAGAGAAAGAAATGGGGGCTCCTAAAACGAAAGCCCAGCAATGGTAGAGTTTTTAGTAGAATCTAGAATAGAAGCTGACATTAAAAAAGGAATAACTAGTACTCCATATAAAATATTGCATGATTACTATAAGAATCAATCACAGGAGGTTAAAAAGCATTGGGAAGACAGACTACATAAGCAATTAACAAAGAAACAATGGGAGGATATATGTACGTCTCCCAAATGTGCAACAAATCTATAAGATTTAGGATTTTTGCTTGGAAAAGTTTACATAGATATTTTATACCCAAAGTAGACTCCAAAGTATTTTTCCTCAGGTAGACAGCAAATGTTGGAGGTGTGACAGGGAAGAAAGAGGTAAATGGGAACATATTTTCTGGGAGTGCAGTGAGTTGGCTGGCTTTAAGGATTCCCTGCAGGATGTACTGTCTGAGATGCTGGGTGGGCAGATTGTCGTGATGAGGGAAATTATTTTTCTGAGCTATGATACAGAATCAGAATTGCCTAGACATGGTAAGGCCTTGCTCTGTCTAATTATGGTGGCTGCCCAAAAAGCAATTATTAGAAAATGGAAATCTAAATCTAAATCAACTATACTAGAAGTAGTGAGTACAATAACAAAGATAAAACAACTGGAATCAAGATCTTTAGAAAAGGGTAGGTGCAAACTACATAAGAAATATAGGAATTGTGGGAACAATACATACAGGGAAGAATGAGGTTTAAAAGAAGTCAGGACTTAAATGAGCTATGTAACGTTTGACTAAAATGACTGGGTAGATTATAAGTGATATATAATGTTTGCAACTAGAAGTGTGTCAGTATGGTTTGCGATGTAGAATGTTTGCAATTAGGATTGTGTCAGTGTGGTTTGTTTTCATTTATATAAACATATTTAAAAAAGGGCAGTAATTAAATAATTTAGGTAATGTTGATTATGTGATATAATAAATATAGCAATATATGTGAAGTATAATGTTTGTAAATGTGAACTTGTTAATACAGTTTAATTACTTTTATATAAATCTAAATATGCCTATGCCACAAGTGATAATTTAATAAAGGTGTTTAAGGGAAAAAAATTCTATGTCCCCTTCCATTTAACTTTTTTTTACCAATGACCAGCTTTTAGACTCCTGCCTGGCTTTTAGAGTCCTGCATCTCCTCCATAATTCAATTTCAAATACCAGTTCAGTGCAAGAACTGCAAACTATCACCCAAAAATCAATCCTTCATGACAATTTGAAATCTGACTCAAGGTTTCCAATCTAGTGCCCTAGACAACCTATTTACCATCAACAGTACAGGCACTAGAGAGGCCAAGGGGTGAGGATGGCACTAAATGACTGACGTCGGCTTTCCCATCTTGGGGGATGAAGGCAGCTTAGGCACACTGCAATACACAATGTACCAGTTTGGAAAGCTCCACAATGCATACACTCTGAGTTGCTTAGTCGGGACGTTGTGCATGTATGGAAAGCCCAAGTACCTCTAGGAGACAATGACTGAAAAGTTGGCTAACATGACGGGGTTGGGAGTTACAGCACACTCTTTGGCAGCAGTCTGATGCTACACTGTCATCCTTGATCACCTCGCCAGACCAGGAGAGGATAAGGTGGGTCAGTCCAGTAGACCCAGTGAACAAGGAGAGGACTGACAATCAATAATGTAAGGTTTGAACCTGGTATCTCAGCAGATAAGGAGAAAAAGATGGGGGTATCAGGCAGGGAGTTATTTTAGGGTGACTAACCCATGGGGTGTACAGTAGGAGGTCTATAAAAGAGTGGATCTATAGGGTTTGATGTTGATAGGTAAGAGGTAAAATCACTGCTGGGTAGTTCACTGAACAGCTCAGAGCTATTCAAGAACTGCTCTGCTAGATAGCAGCTGTTTCTAAGGGAAAATACTTCTACTGGCACTTTTGCATCTATAACAGCCAAGAGTTACCCCTCTGTGCTGTGCTGCATGATGGTGCACTACATGCAAGCAAGAGCAAAACAGCTAATATAAAGAAACCAATGAAAAAGCTCAAACTGAACCCTGCACCAGTAACCTTCTATTAGATAGTCCTAATGTACACTCTTGCCACAAGGGTATTGGGGGGGGGGGGGGGCTTCTCCAAAAAAAAAAAAAAAAGATGTCCTGATTTCTAGTGCTCACTCTACAAACACAATTGAATTCTGCCGGTATGAATCCAATCTACACTACAGCCAATAGAAGTGCAAGGAACAACAGAAAAAAGCAGGATATATTTTAATAAGCTACAGTGTAAAAAGCAGCACAATTTTTCTTGAATTAATAATAGCAACAGAATAAAACAGCAGAAACAGACATTTTCTTAAATTAAGTAAAATCATCAGTTGGTGTGAAATACAGTCAAAGTGCAAAGCAGCAGCAGCAAACAGTACACCTTTTTTAACTGCTGAAGTACAATCACAGTATATAAGAGAAGTGCAAAGAAAAAATACTTCAGTATTTTTGTGGGTTTCCCAGCTCAGAAAGAGCAGGTAAACACCTATAGCCACTAGATGAATAATCACAGTCTTCCTAATGTAAAAGTACAGTAAGAGAGTGTCTGTGATGTGCTACCACAAACAAAGATATGTATACAGCAGTGTACCTGAAACATCTCATAAAAGTGTGCTTATTCAATAAAAGTACTTTGCTTTGTATAAATGAGCCAAGAGCCACTCAACTGTACAGAATTTATAAAGGCACTAAAAACAAGTTAAGCTGATTAATAAGCTCTCCAGCCAACAAAACTACATGCAGAAATCTCAAGTGTTTTCTCAACCTAAACAGACCAGACTACCTCCCAGTGCATTAGAATGAAAAATCCACTGACCCTGGTGAGAAAACAAGTGCTTGTTAGAGTGTAAAAATACACTACTTTATCCAACAGTTGGCTAGATGATGAATACAGATGAATTAAAGCAGTACAACAGACAATAAGAGGCAAAATGCATTGTTTAGATATAAGCACAAGGAAAGGCAAATAAATAATTCAAATAGAAAATTCAGGATATCAGCAGTAGAAAGGGAGGAGCTTATTAAGCTTATTAAGCTCAATTTACAGTAGGGGTGGGAAGCTTAAAATCACCAGGTTTAAAAAGAATACAGGCAAACAGGAGGGTGGGTAGGAAATCCTAGCAGGGAATCACCAGCAGTGCTATATCTTATGCAGGTTTGAAATCCTTCAGACAAAGAGGAAAGCCCAGAATTTTACTTTGTATTTAAGTATCACTCAGGAGACAATTCAAATTAACCAATGAAAAAAAAAAAAACTTGAAGCATGAGTGTAGATAATTTAAGGGTCTGTCTGTCACACAGAATAAAATCACCAGGAAAACTAACAACTCCTGCTGTGGAAGACCAGTCCAGTTGCTTATTTGTGCTTTCATAAAAATTAATACAGTTTGTTCCTTCCAGCTTCTGTGATACAGCTAAAAATCTCAGGTTTTTCCTAAGTGCTCTGTCCTCTAATTATATTATTTATTGAACTATCTCTTCTTGAGCAGTCTCATATTCATCCAGCCTTTTCTTCATTTCAACCAATAATTTTTGCAGTTTTATCACCTCATCTGAATATCTGTTTAAAGTTTCTTCCATTCTCCAGCCTTTTGTTTTTGAGTTTATATACTCCATCACTGTTTTGTTTATTTTAACCAGGTCTGTGTGCAGTTGCCTTATATTTTCCTCAAGGTTACTGGAAGTCATGCTTGGAACTTGTACTGCTTTTTGCTGAAGAGCTGCATTACTTTTCCCAGTCAGTGTTCTTCCTCACCTTTTGTAGCTAATTTTCCTTCAGGTCCTCGATTTATTTTTTACTGGCATCCAGGCAATGCACTTACCAGCTAGTTATTGAAATTTACAGAGAAACACAAAAGTCCACTTGCCTTCTCTGATGCGTTTCTGTTTTCACACTGGGAAAGCTAGAATTAAGTTGTTAATCAATGTGCAGCAATCTTGGAAGTCTTTATGTGCGCCATGTATTAAGCAGAAACAGTTTACAAATTATACCATTCACCAGTAATATACAGTCTAAATACCAACTGGACATGTATGGTATTGTAAAACAGCATACATCATTCACCAGTGGTACGAGCTAAGTACTAACTGAAGCCACTCTGTATTATACAGCATTACATAAAACCTACCAGGGGTATGAGGCCATAGTCATAACTGTAAATGCACGGCATCACACAGCGTTATATATTATTCACAGGAGAGATCAGTTATTACTGGCAAATGAACACACACTGCATCACACAATATTGTACGTCACTTTCCACAGGTACAGGATCAAAGTACTTGCTGTGCACACTGCACAGCACACACCTTTATAAATTACTCACCAGGGAAATAAGTCTAAACATTAATTTGGCAAACATGCATCGCACAGTGCCATAGGAAGAGAGGGGCAAATGAGGCACCAGCAGCGGATGTCAGCATACAGGGGTCACTGAAAGTCTGGCAACTTACAAGCTGTTACTAAGAGATCATAATCAAAATCGCTTATGTCTTCGAAGGCAGTAATTCTTTTTTTTATGGTTCATGGGGAGGGGTCACAAAATGAATGCATTGCCCAAGGCACCAAATCCCTTGCTACAACTGTAGCATCACACATCATTATACATTGCTTACTGGGGTATGAATTCCAAGAAGTGCTCCTTCTCCATGTTCCTTGTGTTCTTTCCTTAGGTTGTACTGTTGTGATTTACTCAACCTCCTGATTTGTAGCTTCTTTCTCATCTCCCACTGCTCTCTTGATTTTACAACACAGAAGTGAGTGTACATTTACAAAGTCTCACTGGAAATTTGTACATAAAATAATAGATTTGTTAACTCGCCAGCATCTGTTTCCTCCAAGCATAAAATGAAAAGAAAGAAGAATATTTCCAAGCAGTCCCTCCATTTCTGGCAAGGACCCCCCCCCAAAAAAAAAAACTTCTGCCATTGCCCTACATATTTAGTCTTACCTGTGCTTGACAACCCACATTATACTCCAGGATGTTCTATTCCGATACTGTTAATCGCATTTCACTGTCCCAAAGTTCTCAAGGGTTCCTAATTTTGCATTACAACTTTGCTTAGTCTCTTACCTTCCGCCTAGTAGAACTATGTTCTACCTATTTTTACCATTCTTTGAGAAGCAGTAAAGGTATGATTAATTGTACAGCACTACTTCCTTGTTGTTTTGTGTTTCTCAGTTCTATATCGCTTGTTAAATAGTATTAGTGTTATGCTTGGGAAAGAAAATTAATACAATGTGATTTTCAAAAAATTGTTGCCCCATGTGTAATAATTTATGATTCTGTGACACACGGTTAACTTTTAAATAAAAGAACAGCAGTACAAGCTACTGTTGCTGATGTTGTATTTAAAGGAATCATATGACATACAAGGCAACCAAGTCTTGTGACCATTTCTGCCTTGCCAGGCACCACCCTTAGACTGTACCTTTTTATTCAAAATGGCTTGGCCAGTCTATTCAGGGATGACTTTGTGAATAATCATCCAATCACCCTGTTCCTATCTGAAGAAAGTTAATATATCACACTACTTGATTTGCAGTGGAAGTCTATTCCAGAGATGGAGAAGGCACCGCATAATGAATATCTCTCTCCACGGTGTTTTATTTATTTCTTGATGAAAATGAATGCCTCAGAAAATACATTCCAATACAATTGTTTTTATTCCATTAGTTTCTGAGTGACTAATGTCAACAGACTAAAAACTACTCCTGAACCTGAGATGGTATCCCTCATTCTATGGAACTTTGTCCATGATTTTTTTCAGTGAAAAAGGTTAACATCTATGACATGAACTCTTTCAGAGACAGCACCCACCCTATCTCCCCTACAAATAACAAAAAAATGGCAGATATGAACTTTTGATGGTCCTCTATACTTTCAGCTGCCTGACTCCAAACAACATTACACCTCTTTCAACATACAAAGCAATATCAGAAATAGGATCTTTACAAACCAATTAGCTTTTTGTATTGTTGGCTGCATGACTTTGAAACAGAATAAGAGTCATTCTCCCTCAAAAAAAAAAAAAAAAAAAACAGATAAGTAAACAAAATAAAGACAAGATCAGATCTGTACAATCAGGCAGATTTCTACAGCATCCAATTCTTATCTTTTAAAAACAAGCCCACTCCATGCTCCAAAGCAAGAAAGTGAGAGGACAGATAACACATATCTGAGTTCCCCTAGAAAACACAACATTCCCAAACAAAACCAGCAAGGAAGGAAACATGGAACCTAGCTAGAGTTCTAAAGCATCCGAAATGGATTGTACAAGGAAATCTACTCAAGTGTATGGCATGAGGGTTTCTAAACTGAACTTGACAGAAACAAGTCTAAATCAACATAGTTTTGGCTCTGCCAGAAATCATTCTTTTAAGAAAATGTAGTTGATTTTACATAAACCAGCATGTTGTCTCTGCCTTAGAATTCATTATATGTATCCGGCTGAATTAAACATAAAACAGAATTGTGTGAAAAAAGTCCACAGTCATTTAATTAAGTGGAGTGAAAGACAAGGAAGGGGTCTATTTGATGTCTCCTAATTTCTCCTGCCCTACTGGGTTCCATAATTTCTCTGAACCTTTTGAGGACACTTAAGGTTGCCAATTTCACAGAAAACCTGGGGATCCTCAGTATTGCTGGGAACTCATTATCTTGCCAGTTTTACTGGATAACCCAAAAGTTAGCTCAGTGAGGGATTCTGACATTACGTAAGTTATCTTGTGGCCAATAGTCTCTCTTGCTATGATCACTGCTCTCAACAGCTGTCCTGCTCTAATCAATATCACTTAGGGAATCTAATCTCACTAGTCACAGAGATTCAGTCCTAAACTTGTCAGTCTCATTGGATTCCCTAGTCATTCTCACTGAGTAATTTCTGAGGGTCCCTTAATTACAGTAAGTTTGCTTAGATTGCCTGATAGCACCAACATCACTGTGAATGCCTAACATTCTGACATCTGCAGCCCTGTTAAGGGCCTCTCATCTCTCTACTCTTAGCAGAGGGGCCCTCTCATATCAGAAGTCTTGCTGAGCCCTCCTGATCTCACTCTTATTTCATCAAGCTTCCCTGGGCCTCACAATTTCACTAGTCTCTGGGAGACACCTGCAACCCTCCTCAGCAAGGTTACCAGTCTCAGAGTGTGTGTGTGTGTGTGTGTGTGTGTGTGTGTGTGTGTGTGTGTGTGTGGAGGGGGGGGGATTGATCTCTTCTGTCTCATTACAACCCTTACCTCACCAGAATCCCCTCATCTCACTGGTTTTATCAGGAATATCTTACTAAAATCCTTAATCTTATCAAAAGGCCCTGACCTGATAAAATTCAGTGGGGCCCTTTATTTTATTAGTCTCTCTGGCAAACCTTGAACCACAACAGCTTGCCTATAAAAATATTTTGGAAAATTCAAGCAATTTGAACAAATAAATAATGAAAAGCATCAGAGTATTTCTAGCCGTTTCTTGGGTACCAAACAACTGCCTATTTCTTTTGGGTGGGGATATTTTATATACAAAGGCCTACAGCCACATTCTTGAAATAATTCTACAAATTGTTCAGCACCTTTCAACTGTTTGGGAGTACTATGAAGGACATTTCCTGTAGACATAAATAATGTTGCAAAGAAAGAATGAGAACCACATTCTTGAAAAAACTATCATTTGTTTCCTCCTTCCTTCTATTTTTGGCATAAGATTTTCAAATCTTAAAACATTTAACAACAAAGCTTGAGTAGAATACAGTTGTATCATGCCAACCCAGATAGTTTCCTTTACCATGAAACAAATGTGAATGGGAAGAAATGATAAGAGTTTGCTCTCTTACACAACTTTTTTCCTGACCTGTGATTTTTTTTTTTTTTACTGTCACTAATACAGCCCACATATCATGAAGGCTTAGCTCCTCACAATATCATACCTGTCTGCCTTCACTCTTCATATTTCTGGCATATAGCACTGACAAGAAAGTTCACATAATGATCTAAGACAAATGTAAACGTTTTATGATTTGATTCGTATGAATTTACATGATACTAAAAACTTACACTGCATACAAATGCAGACAGTTTATATCAGAGCAGACCGTGCTCTTCATATGCTTGTATATTTAACAATTAAGATTAGAGGCTAACATGTCAGCAGGCAGGAAGAGGCATCATTACCTGCTGGAAACTGCAAATCTTTCTCATTTTGTAGCTTAACTCTCTCTCTTATCATGCACCATTTGGTAGTGCAGAGCACTGCCAAACACCCTGCACTGTTTACATATATACTGTCGCTTTTGTGCAGCGTGTTCATTAAATCCGGGTTACGGCTGGAATCGAACCTATGCAGCCAGCCTTCACCCTGTTATCAAAATAACATCTAAAAAAAATTAAAAATTCATGAGCCATTCAGCATGATACAGCTAAGTGGGAATCAAGATGACAGGAGTGATGACTAAAGTAACAATGAATTATTATGAATTACTAGAAACTCCAGTGATACAAAGAACATCAGAAAAAATAGTGCACTATCTAGGCATATCTGCAGTACTGTCTTGTGTGTCCTAGGCCTTTTTGGTTTGATATACATTATCCAACTCTATTAACCTTTGCATTTCACAGTTTTGTGATAATTCCATAAGAACCTGGCTTCAGAAACCTCAATGGAACAACTGTAAGCACTGGTAGGAAAAATAACATAAGTGTTATACCTTTGTTTTTCTTCACCTCTGATTTATGCCTAAAATTAAACTGCTGCATTGCCCGGGGATAACTGTGAGGACAGCAGTCTGCAATCAAAGGGCTGCAAGCTTTCCCCGATAACTTTTGATTGGGAAACATGGTGGCAGACTACTAATACCTACAAATGGTTCCTAATGAAGCCATGCCCACAGTTCATCTTTTCAGGAATAATTATGGGGCTTGACAAGATTTAAAAAACTTCCTCCTCCTGACTTCTTGGAAGAGGGATGCAAACAACTCTGTAAGGGATGGGAAGAGTTAGGTATTCTGGGAACACTGATCCAGTACAAATACTAGGCATGACAACAAAAAGGTAAAGAGAATCTACCCTACCTGATAGACGCAACACTTTACACGTAAAACAGCAACAAATGTTCCAGCATGGCCTCGGTAAGAGATTTGGGGCATGCTTCATGAATTTTCATTAAAGAAATCCAGTGCAGCACTGGTCCATAATCTCACATTCCATATCAATAAAATGTCAATATTTCCAGTATAAAGGGAAATGAACCAGACACTCAGTTGCATTCATAATTTGTAATCCAACACTTCAAAAGTGGGAATTACCAATTTTGGAACTTTTTTCTTTTTTGCTAAAACTTTCTGATTTACAGCTCTTCAAGATATATGACTGTTGGATTGTGAAACATATATATATATATATATATATATATATATATATATATATATAGGGGTCTATGTTGTTAGATCGAAAGCACACAACATTGATCTAACAACATGATGGGAGATCGTAGGTTTACCCCGGGAATCATCTCTGTGTCACTGCTGGACAGAGGCACAACAAACTAATGGGCACAGTATTTTTTCATATAAGGGGTGGCGTAAGCCACAAAAATTTGGGCTAGGCTTATAAATGCCTTAGGGCAGATAGCCTAGTATAAACCTATGAACCTATGAACCTATGAGCATCGAAGCCCATAAAAGCGAAAGTGCACTATATCAAATGTGCACTTTCGCAAAAGCCAGTTTTTGTAACTGGCAAAAAACAGACTAACAACCTCTAAACAGTATTTTGCAGGGGGGCAAGCACCCCTGGACCCCCCCACCCCCCCATATTTAATATTCTAACTCCGAGATTGCACTACAATGGGGAAAAGGGAATATTCCCTCATTCCCACTGTACCGCGATCTCCACAAGAGGTTTGTTAGCTGTACATCAACAGTATATGTTGATGTACAACTAACAAAACATGCAAACAGCATGTTTTCTCCTTTTTTCAGTCTCCTTTAGTGAAAGTGCATATTCGATGTTATGCACTTTCGCTAAAGTGTGTTCATCAAAGTACGGTTCGATGAACCGTGCTTTCGATATATATATATATATTTATATATATATATATATATATATATATATATATATATATATATATATATATACACACACACACACACACACACACACACACACACACACACACACACACACACACACACAGGCACAACTGTACACAATCCACCAATATATGTGCTCACTCACACATGCAGAAGCACTCGCGCACGCATGCACACACACACACACACACACACACACACACACACACACACACACACACACACACATACACACACACACACACACACACACACACACACACACACACACACACACAAGTATATGAATTTAATTTGCATTGGGTGTATGTACCTGCCTGTCTGTGTATAAGGCTCAGTTCAATCCCACCATTAATGAGGCATCTTGTACCTGCCACACACACCGACCATGTATTATATTTGCACAAAAAACTAACCTCCACCTAACACAGTAACAAAGCAGATCACCAGCATAAAGTTACAGCAATAAACGAACCATAACTTTCTTAGTTAAAACTAGTGGTAAATTCACTGTGGATAATGACCACAACTGTACAGAGAATGCAATAGGATGGTGCTTCTGTCCACACTGCAGCTGTTCCTAACTCTTCAAATGTCTGCCCTGACTAAATGCAGATGTGTTCTAACCATACTCTATCCATCATCTCTCTATTCCTCCACAGATATACTTCTTGTATAATCTGTAACTTGCGTCTATGTCTTCCTTCATATTCTTTGCCACTCTGTCACTTATTGAGAATAGCAGATGAAACTGTCTCTTATGAAGAATTTAATACTGAGCAGAAGTAGCAGGAAAAGCATAAATCTCCAAAGGAGGTCCCTTAACTACAGATGCACAACCCAGTTGTGTCTTCATCTCCCTTAACTGTAAATACACAATCAAGTTGTGGCCACATCTCCATAAGGAACGCTTTAACCACACATGCACAACAAGTTGTGCCCACATCAATAAAGGCAGCCCCTTTACTCAAGATGAACAAGCAAGTTGTGTCTACTTCTTCAAAAGGATCCACTTTTGATACAGAAGCACGTTTGACATGTGTCCATGTTTCCAGAGGGTCTCTCTTCAACTACGGATGCAGCGCTGTGCTGCACTCCTTATGTGGTTTTAACATTCTTCTTATCCCTTTCAGTGCTTCCCTCATCCTTCTCTGGCAGTCTAACATCCCCAGAAGGTTCCCTAATGTGTAAATGAGTAATGTGATTTCATATCCTCATCTGCAGTGAACAAAACAATTTGCAGCAGAATGCGAAACTGGCATTCTTAAGAGGGTCAAATACCCCTCAAAGCCCAGGCAAAGGGCTTTGCCTCAAGTACCCCCTTTAATACTATAGTCACACTGAAGTCACAAGTCCTGAAGGAAAAAGTAATTTCGCCTGCAAAAACTTCTACAGAAAAGAGTGGATTTTTGCACTACATTCAAAAAGTGATTGTAATAAAGATGGACTACAAACTTCCCCCAACTATATGTTTGTTTTTCCCTCTCTTCTCTTTCTGTTCCTTCTGATGCTGCAACCCAGAATACGAAAAGCAGCCACACTGCTTTGGAGTCCCCATTGTTGTTAGTACTATAATCTAACCAATGAAGACAGTGATGGAGTCTGCCTCCTAAACAAATGGCCTCCCTTGGAATGTGATTGGCTAGAAGAATGAGGGTGGACAGAATGAGCCACTACCTGACAATCACTGGTTCCGGGCAAAGTGGGTAAGATCAAAATGTCCCTTACTTGTTGAAGTATTTTTTTATTTATGTTTGTTTACTGGGGTAGTGCACTGATCAGAATGCAAATTGAGTTAATAACATCACAATGGAAGAGATGGCTGAGAACAGTAATACAAAGACAAGCAGATGAGAAGAGCAATACAACAATCCTACAGATAATTACAAACATCAGTACTTACACTGTTTACAACAATGGTCTACCAGAACATAAACATGAGGAGAGGATCCGAAAAATGAAGTGGGGGATCAAGGGAAGAGTAATAATTATAAGGTCAGGTGATGTCCTGCACCAAAGTCATGTTATCAAAATGGACAGCTCTAATCCCTTGCAGAAACGAGCTGTTAGATTTAATATATGTGCTCTCATTTTTAACACACAAATACAGAGGTACATCTCCTCAGATAATGAGACACCTTAAATCAGCAGCTTAATGCAGTATCCCCCTACCATACAGCAGCCAAATCCATGAGTTCATCCACTACTGGCAACAGCTTGGGTTATGAGGTCTGTCATACAACTGTGCTTACAACTGGTGAATTTCACTGGGAGTGTAACACAGTCATGGAGAAAGTGAAGGATGCATAACCTCAACTCCCTAAGCAATCCATTGCTCTGGATGCAGGTTTCTGGGGAGCTGCAGCATTTCTAAGGACTGCTGTGAAAGCCAGTGTCTCAAATGGGCATTTCCATCCAGAAATTCCTCTGTCTAGGAGGTTAGAGGATACAGTTCACCTTTCTATGGAAAGGGGGCTATCATATCAGGATTTTCAGAAGCCATGTCAGTGGCCACCTTGAAAAAGTCCCCTAATAATAGAACTATCCATAAAGACTGTAGAGCACAGCAAAAAGGATTTTTCAATATACTCTGCAGGAAGGACACTGGGTCCATTGCCCACCCACCTCTTTGCCTCATCATCTCAAGGATTTCCTTAAACTTGGGGAGGGTCATCAGGGAGATACTAGGATGTATGCATCCTCCCTATAATTGACATCAAGTATGGGTGACATCACAGGGAATCCAAGAACCTCCTCTGGCAAAATGCTCTCCTCTGTGCATTTAACGAGGGAGAGTTTTCACTGATAGCTATATTACAGATTTTATTTATTTATTTATTTATTGACATTTGATTACCAGGAAAGGCTGACAGTGTAGGAATCCATTTTTGAGAGGAAGCTCAGTCAGAAAAGTTCCAAAATACTACAAAACCTTTTAAGAACAATAATTTTTCAATCTTCAAAACTAATACAAAAACATCTACAGTTTAAATAAGTATACCAAACTGGCAACAATATGAAAACATTGGTTAAGAATAGACACAAGTTAAAATTTTGAGAAATTTTAGCCAGTTTATAGAGAAAGAAACAAACAGGAATTGCAATATGAAGTGAGAGGAAAAGTAGGCTTATGGTATAGTTAGAAAGCCAGGGGGGAGAGAAACTAGAACCACAAAAGGAGGGGGAGTATCGATATTCATCAAAGATACCCACACCTCCAGGTTGGTGGCAAAGCACGAAGCATCAGAGACTATCCATGTGCAACTAACAGTGGGTAAAACTGCCTTCCAGTTTATAGCCTGCTACAGACCACCCTCCCAAACCCAGGAACCCCACTCGGCCTTCCTGAGAACACTGGAAAATATGAAGGTCTCTCCAAACACCATTATATTGGGCGACTTCAACTACCCAAACATAGACTGGGAGCATTACTGTAGCTCCAACACCCTAGCCCCAAGGTTCCTAGAATTCATAAATTCAAATGCTATGGAACAACTTGTTACCACTCCCACAAGAGGGGAAAACATACTGGACCTGATCATCACCAACATGGGAACTCTATGCTCCAGTCCAGAAGTGTAAACTGATCTCACTGGATATTTACATCCCGACCCCACCCCCTGCCCAGAAAACCACAGTGAAAAACCTCTCTAAAGCAAATTTCACACTCCTCAAAACCGAGGTGGAATCCTTCAAAGCCCCCGGGCCTGTGGAAAATACGGCCCAGACCGCAGAATCCTTAATAAATGCATTCTATGAACACCTTCAGGAATGCATGGATCATGCAATCCCAAATAAAACCAAGACCCAATCTTCCAAAGGCAGACGTCCTGTCTGGTGGACCCCAGCCATAAACAAACTATACAATAGAAGGAGGAAGCTACTACATGATAGAGCAAAATCCCAAAAAGGGAAGGCATCTCTGATCAGTATTAGCAAAAAACTAAGGGCACTCATAAAATCGTCTAAAGCCAGCTTTGAGAGAAAATTTGCACAGGACGCTAAGGATAATCACAAGGCTTTCTTTAGTTATGTTAGGAACCTGGGTGGGAATTCCCAGATATGCTCAGAATTAGTCCAAAATGACAAAAAATACACCAAACCCACAGACATTGCCAACATCCTAGCTGACAGGTTCAGCGCAAACTTCTCCCCCCCCCCACCAAAAGGGCAAATATCTATCCCAGCAGAGTGCTGCCCCCCTGACATCTCAGATGCTCAGGTAAGAGCCGCCCTCTCCAAAGCAAAAAACACAGCATCAATGGGACCAGAAGGTGTCCCGGGCTGCGTCCTACATGAACTCCAAGAAGAGCTAAACCCAAACATAAAACTACTGTCCAATCTCAGCCTTACTACAGGATATGTACCCAAAGAGTGGCATACAGCAATAGTGGTCCCTCTCCACAAAGGTGGAGCCTCAACGGACCCTGGAAGCTATCGCCCCATAAGCCTGACTAGCTTGGTCTGCAAAGCTATGGAAAGGATCATCATGGACCTCATAAATAAAGATATTGGGGACCTACAGACACTGGATTCTACCCAGTTCGGCTTTGTTAAGGGCAGATCCTGCCTCTTAAACCTAGTCAACTTCTTTGAAACAGTCACCAAGGCCACTGACGAAGGGAAGGTGGTCCACACAGCCTACCTGGACCTCGCAAAAGCCTTCGATACAATACTCCACTCGGGCATTATAGATAAGCTCACCAGCTTAAATATAAACCCCTATGTCACTAGATGGGTTGCAAACTGGCTCAAGGACAGAAACCACATGGTTAGAATTGCTGGAGCCATGTCAGACTCCAAAGCAGTTACAAGTGGCATCCCACAAGGCTCAGTCCTGGGACCTCTCTTGTTCGGTATACATTTCACGGATGTACAGGCCAACACAGAAGGACTGTGGCTGACCAAGTTTGCAGATGACTGCAAACTGGGCGCCATAATTGATTCTCCAGCCGACACAAGCATCCTCCAAAAGGGCCTCATAGAAACAGACAACTGGTGCCAGAGCCATGGCCTCAAGCTAAATGCCAAAAAGTGTACAGTCATCCCCTTTGGCAAAAACAAAGTGCCCACAAATTACCATATAGGTGGTAATCCATTATGTACAGAAGAAGTAATTAAGGACCTGGGGACCCAAGTTGATAGCAATCTCTCATTTGACAACCACATGGCCAAAGTGGTTAGAAAAATATTTTATATAGCCCACCTAATCATGAAGGGATTCACATCTAGATTAGGGGAGGTCATCGTGCCTCTTTACTCATCCCTCATCAGGCCCATAATCAAGTACAATGCCCCTTTTGGGATATACTTACCAAACACCTGCAGCAACTGGAAAGACCCCAGACGTACCTCACCAAGAGGATCAAAGGGCTCAAACAGATGCCATATGCTGCCCGGTTAAAGAAACTCCAGCTCTACTCAGTGGCATACTGCCTGCTCAGAGGTGACCTGTGCCTGGCGTATAAAGCCATGTCCAACCCGGAATTAAGGGACATGCTGCACCTCAAAAAATCCAAATCCCATCGAGCTACACGCTCGAGAGACTTGAACCTCAGCACTGAAATAAATAGGACATGCTGGAGGGACAGATTCATAACCCAGAGGCTCCCTTCACTCTGGAATAAAATCCCAGTCCAGGTTAGGCAGAGTCCCTCATTGACTCTCTTCAAGAGGAATCTTGATGAGTGGATGGGAGATCGTAGGTTTACCCCGGGTATCACTTCTGTGTCACTGTTAGACAGAGGCACAGTATACTAACCTCGAAAAAGGGCATAGCAAAATTAATTTAAAATGGGTGGCGAAAGCCAAACATACTCTGGCTAGGCTTATAAATGCCCTAGGGCAGATAGCCTAGTATGAACCTATGAACCTATGAACCTAAGTAAGGGAGTGAGTGAAGAATGGAGAGTAAGGAGATGTAAGATATGAATAGGTACTTGTTCACATTTAGGGATACAGTTTACCCTAGTGTTGAGCAGGAACAGAGCCAGATTTTGGCTCGAAAGTCTTTCAGAGTGGTTTTGAAGGATGGAAGGGAAGGTATTAACCTGCTGAATACAGGTAGGAAGCTCCAGATCTTAGCAGCAGACAATGCCCAGCACATCTGACAGGTGTGTAGACAGACAGGAGTTTTTGGTCAGTGAATCACAATGACCCTCTGGGAACCTAGTTATGTAGAATACCGGACAAACAAATGAATGGTGGATGATTCTGTTGGGAATAACAAGCCATGTGTATTTGCTGCAAATTTAGCAACTTTGTTATAGTGTTGTTCACATTTTGATTTTTGTGAAGCCTGGAGGTTAGTAAGGATGAGGGCACCATAAAGAAGTGTGGGGAGGAGATAAGTAGTGGCAAGTGTAGCTTTAGTTGCATTGGTGAGAAAGTTTCTGGCTTTGTAAAGCATCCCAAATTTTTCATGAGTTTTTCTTATGCAACTTTGTATATGCAGGTTGAATTTAAGATCATCATTTACTGTCATCCCTCATAATTTGCTATGAGAAGTGACCTCAATGGTTGTATTATCGAGACAGAGAACATTATTATTATTTTTTCATGAGACAGGGATTTGGGGGGAAAAGTAGCAGTTTTTTTTTTGGGGGGGGGGGTGAGCATGATTTGTGAGTTACAAAGCCACGTTTCAGTGGTGGTTAAAGCTTTCTGACTAATTTTTTGCAGGTGTGCCACACTGTCAGATATGTAAGTGAGTGTGGAGTCATCTGTGTACTATATTAGTGTGGACTGTTGTGCGGATGTGAGAATGTTAAAGAGGAGGAGGAGACCAAGCCTTGTGGTAAACCAGTGGTGACTGGGAGGTATGGAGAGATGGTGGAATGCCATTTTAATGACTGATACCCTTTGGACAGGTAGAAGGGTGGGCTGAGAGAAACCTGGTGAGGACATCTGAAGTAGAAGTTTGCTGTGACAAACTGAATCAAAGGCTTTAGACAAGTCTAGAAATAAGGAGGAGACTAGTTTGATGTTGTTCTAATTCTGTCAATGTTTTCAATGTAACTGTTGCTGGTGCAGACAAGAGTACTAGCTCCAATGCTTGGATCTAGGGCTTCAAGTCAATGTCGATGCCACACCCTACATTGATGTCTGTATCAATGTGCTCAGTCCCATGGTATTCAGTGCCGTGTTCACTGCATCAAGCCAGCAACTGGCACTAAACTTAGTGCTACATGTGCAGCCCAGATTGCAGTGGTTTCTCCCCAGCATCAGTTTCCTTAATGATATCATCACCAGCTACCATCCTGGATCAGTTTTATATTAGGCTCTCAGCCCTGCCACCTATCTGATAGCAGAAAAGAATGATCCAAGACCATCTGCAGCCTCTGGCCCTGATTTCTACACCCAAGCATATGTATTCTTTGCTCTTAGTTTCTTCCCCTTTTAATGGTGCAGAGTCACAGAGTCAAAGAGTGAGACCTGGTCATTTCTACTGGTAGTTGTTGCACACCCAGGGCTTATGATAATGTTACTATCATACTTTTTTTAAACCTTTTCAGCTGAGGTATCTCCTCATCCACCTATTCTTCTTACCTAATCTTGAAAGGGTTGGGTTCAAGGATAAGCAGGAAAGTTGAAATGGTTCAGACATATCTATTTGTTCCTGAAAAAAAACTCACTTCCCTCTGCCCTGCTGTCAAGAAGGATGAATCATTAAAGGAACAGACAGAAAAATGTCTCCAGCTGAAGCCATATTCAATGCAATTACAGCCAAAGATAGCAAATGCAGAACTGTCTGCAACACGGAAGTCAAGACCGAAGTGAACGACACACTTGTGGTCAAGAGCACTGACCCTACGTGCCAAAGACTGAAGAACACAGAGGCTGCTGCTGCTGCCAATGCTAGAAAAACTGGCATCAAGCCCAATCCCAATGGTTCAAGCCCTGACAATAGAGTAAATGACAAGAGTCTTGAAGTCAATGGCTTCAAGACTGCTGGCAGCAGCAACAATGAAAGACTGGCAAGAGGTTGGCAACAGCCTCAAAAGTATTCACTCTAAGACTGATCCTGGGCCTAGGGCCAAAACTTCCCAAGCCAAAAACAATAGCATTGAAGCCATCGACAACATGGAAGGTGTAGATGCTAAAGGTTGTAGCCCCAAAATTGAGATCATAATTGCTGACACTATCTGTTGACAGTTGACACTGACATCAACTTTTGAAGGTTCAATGCCAGCCTCATCAAAAACACTGCATGAGGAGAACCTGGATAAAAAAGTAGAAAATGAAGGCAAGGAGAAAGTATATCTGTCTATTATCATGGGAGGAAGACGTAAAAAACACCTCCTCTTGAGCCTTCAGGAAGGCCTTCTGCATCTTCTTGTAATCAGTCTTAATAGTGGACAAAGAATAGCTCCTAAAGGATCTGTATGACCTAGCAGATGCTGGACTAGTGTGAAAAATAATTCTAACTACTCTCTCATCTATCTCTGCAGGTGAATCTTCAACAGCTAAAACTGGCAACTTTGATGTTTTGGAAGGTGACTGCATAGTAGCTGATGCATGCAATTCCTGTATTCCAAGCTTCTTATGAACTGCAGCAGGAGAAAACTGTTCAGTATTATCACTCCTGTCATTTTTACCCTTCTTCCTTTTCTCCTCATCTTTCTCAAAGTCCCTGTCTTTCTGTGTATGTTTTGTAGACTCAGGAGATTCAGTCTTGGTCTTTGGGAATAATGGAGTTGACAATGAGGTTATGTCTGAGTTCAAAGCCCATTTTAGGCTGACCATGGAGCAACATTTGAAACTTTGCAACATCTTGCTTTTCCAATCTCTAATCACCTGAGGTTAAAAGGTTCACAAATATCAAAATTCACATTAAAATTCTCATCCCCCAAGCACAGAACGTATAAAGCGTGTTTGAAGGAATTTTATGGCCCTTTCTACATTGTGGCTCGACTCTCAACAATTAAAGTACCAAACAACAAACACATTAACTAACAAAAATGATCAGAAACCACTTTTATAACTGGACTGCAAGCAAGAGATTGCCTTCCATAACAAGGATTGATATCACAATATAGGCAAAGAGAAAGAAATAGGGGGTCCTAAATGAAAGACCAGTACTTGTAGAGTTTTTAATAGACTCTAGAACAAAAGTTGCCATTAAGAAAGGAATAATTAGTCCAGCATATAAAATATTGCATGATATCTATAAGAAAAAATCAGAGAAGGTTAGGAAGGATTGAGAAGAGAGATTACATAAGCAATTCACAAAGAAACGATGGGAGGATATATGCATGTCTCCCAAATATGCAACAAAATCTAGAAGATTTAGGATCTTTGCTTGGAACTGTTTACTTAGGAATTTTTATACCCCAAGCAGACTTGAAAGAATATTTCCTCAGGTAGACAGCAAATGTTGGAAGCGTGATGGGGAATAAAGAGGTAACTGGGACCATATTTTCTGGGAGTGTAATAAGTTGACAGACTTTAAAGTTTCCCTGCGGACTGCTCTGTCGGAGATACTGGCTGAGTGAGTTGGAGTAACAACGGAAATTACTTTTGTGAGCTATGATACAGAATCAGGATTGCCTAGACATAGTAAGGTCTTGCTGAGTCTAATTACAATGATTACCAAAAAAGCAATTACTAGAAAATGGAAATCAAAAGTCTAAACCAACTTTAAGAGAAGCAGCAAAGATAGTAACAGAAATAAAACAACTGAAATTGGGATCTTTAGAAAAGGGTAGGAACAAATTACATAGGAAGAAAAGGGAAATTTGTGGGATCAATACATACAGAGGAGGTACAAGGTTTAAAAGAAGGCAGGATTTGAATGAGCTATGTAATGGCTGACTAACAATGACTGGATATGTTAAAAGTGATGCATAATGTTTGCAACTACAATTGTGTCGGCACGGTTTGACATGTGCAATGTTTGCAACTGAGATTGTGTCACAATGGTTTATTTTCATTTATATAAATGTATCATGGTCTATGTCATACATGATAATTTAGTAAATATGTTTCTTGTAAAAAAAAAAAAAAAGAAACCAATTTTATAACATCTTTAACAACTTTACAACTAGAAAAGCACAAACGTGGTAACTGGCAGAGCAAATGCAGGGAAAAAGTGCTGAGGTGTGGCAACTAAAAGACACCAGGCACACAGACAGGTTGGCAAGTATGAAAAAAAACTGCATAAAATACAAGAATTAGAAAGCACCTATCTGTTATTATAAGCAGAAATACATACTGATAGCTTAATATTAACTGAAGTAAGTCAAAAATATGAAAATGTTTCTACAAAAGCACTTCTTAAAAAACTAAATAAATTAAGGGCATTTCTCCGATGCAAGTTTCTCAAGCAATGCAGTTTTTCTGGAAATAAATTTAGGTGTCAGAGCATTGTGGGTAAATGGGAGGTGCTACTAGCCTAGGAAACGTTTAGACACAGAAGCCAAGAGGACTGAAAACCTGAAGTTTTAGCTTTGATTACTGACAATTATACAACGACCCCCCCCCATTAATATTCAAAAAACGTGCATGCTGATTGGTTAGCGTGCACGTTGTAAATCAAGAGTTATAGTAATGGAAAAAGGTCCGGACGCCCGGACTTTTTCCATTATTATAACTCTTTTTTTTTTTTTTTTTTTTAACAGCAACGGAGAATGCAAGATCTCCGTTGTTTCACACTGTCTCGCTATGTTAAACTCGTTTAACATAGCAAGACAGTTTGTAAAAAGCAACGGAGATCTTGCTTTCTCCGTTGCTTTTTAAATTTCAGCTATGTTAAATGGGTTTAACATAGCGAGACAGCTTTAAAAAAAGCAATGGCTCCATTGCTTTTTTTAAAGCTGTCTTGCTATGTTAAACCCATTTAACATAGCGAAACAGTTTCTTTTTACAAACTGTTTTGCTATGTTAAATGGGTTTAACATAGCGAGACAGTTTGTAAAAAGCAACGGAGATCTTGCTTTCTCCATTGCTTTTGCCCACAACTCTGATGTACTGAGTAGGCATACGCATGCGCAGTACATCAGAACTGCCGCAGAATACCGGGCAGCAAGGAGGCATTATACAATGCCATTATTTAAGAAAATTAATTTTTTTTTTCTTAAATAATGTCATTGTATAATAGCAATAACCCACTTCTGGGTGTGGGTAATGTTGGATTTACCCACGGTTGGCTTTATTTGGTCACTCGGTCTTCGCCCTCGTGACCAAACTACACTAACCGTGGGTAAATCCAGCATTACCCACACCCAGGCGTGGGTTACTGCTATAATATAGACTTCCTAATAACAGATCCAGTGCTGTATTGACAAAAAATAATTAGAAAGATTTTCTTTTCTTTTTTCTCTTTGCTTTTAGCATTAGCTGTGGTATTAAAAACATTAAAGGAAGCATAACTGAAGACCTGAATTCAAGGTATTCAGACTGCATCTGCTGTCACTGCCAGTAAACAAAGCAGTCTGAATAGAACAAATGAAGCTCACTGATCAGGGGATCGGTAACGATCGATCCAGTTGCAAGGACCACACTTCTTAATTAAGTCAAGAAATATGTTTCTGTACAGTTTCCACTCATAAGGGATGTACAGTGTTTTGTAATGAAAACTGCTTGCACTGTTAAGTTTAATTTGATCGCCTGCCCCTAGGCAGTCTTTTTTTAAACACCTTTATTCAATTCTCACAGTAGGTATACATACAATAAAATAAAACCAACCAGAGCAAACTTTTTTTTTTTTTCATTTTCATGCATTATATACAGATGTTTCCTTTTTAAGAATTATCATTCACTCCATTACAAAATTGCTCAATTCTTATCTTCTCTTAAACCTCACTCTTCCTCCTGAATATTGTTCTATACATATTGCTCACACAAATTCCATTTATTTCAATGTAGTTTGCTTATTCTCTTTTCAAAAGATCCCACCTCCAGTTCTTTTATCACCTTTATAATATTCATTACTTCAATTAAATTTGTTTTAGATTTTGATTTCCATTTTCTACTAATTGCTTTTCTGGATGCCAATAACCTTAAACTTAGTAAAGCTTTACAATATCTAAGCAGTTCAGATGCTCTATCCTAGCTTAAAAAAAATAATTTCCATAGTTACAACAATTTGCTCCCCCAGCATATCAGTAGGGAATTTAAAAAATCTCCCATGATTACATTCCCAAAAACATGTCCCATCACACCTCCAGCATTTGCAATCTACCTGAGAAAAAAATTATCTGAAGTCTGCTAGGGGTACAAAATTACCTATGCAAACACTCCCAAGCAAAATTCGTAAACCTTCCGCAATTTGTCGCATACTTGGGAGCCAAACAGATTTCCTTCCACTGTCCTTTTTAATATTGCTTTTCTATTCTCTCTTCCCAAACTTTTCTAACTTGCTGTGATTGATTTTTATAGTTATGCAACATTGCATATACCCTTCTAACTATTACTGGCCTATAGCTATCGCTTTTGGAAATACCTTTGCTATTCTCTTAGCTAATATAGACCTAAATACTTTATACTCATGATTTAAAATTGAAATTGGTCTATACAAAGCTGGGGCTGAAGGATCTTTACCTTTTTGGGTAATATGAACCCCATAGACTTCATCCAATATGCTGGTACCCTCATCCCATTTAAAATATTGTTATTGCTAAATGTGTGCATTTTATATGTATTTATTTACTTACGTATGTCTTTATTTATTTATTTACATTTGTTTACCGGGAAAGTCTGACTAGGCCAGAAGCCCATTTTCAGCAGAGGCACGGGAAGAAAAGCTCTACAGAAATATAAGAAAAATTCAATAATTAGATAGTACAATAGTATACATACAGTAAGATGCAGAATACACATCATCTATGTAGCACACCCGCAGGTGTAGCTGAAGTAGATATGGGTTCCTTCCTACCTGACTCTGGTGACACCCCTTCTTTAGGCCCAACACCCCAAGGTGGCAAGTGATAACAGATTTTATTCTAGGTGACACTTTAGTTTTAAAGGGCAATAGCACAACAACAAACAAATTATTTCAACAGTGCACCAGTTAGCAGTAAGACAGAGTGAGATATGAATGTAATGAAACCATACATTTACCCCCTTCCCCAGAACTCAACAGAAAAGATATTGACATTCAGACATGCACAACAAAGGCAATATCAATGAGCAGTAAAGCTTTTATAATGCAGCAATTCAAACATGGAAAAAAATGCATGTCATTGAGGGAAAAATGGGGTAAAATACAACAGTACAGATATGAAAAAGATGCAACGTCATTGAGCAGTAAAGATTCTTGAAGGCAGCAGTACTAACACGAGAAAAATGCAATGTCACTGAACAATAAAGATTTATAATGCAACAATACAAATATGAGAAAATGCAATGTCATTTAGCAATAAAGAGTCTTTAGGGCAACAGTACTAACACCCTCGATCCCCTAGATCAATCTAAACAGACCAACTATGAGACACTCTATTGTACCCTGTTCACTGGCCAGTGACTACTTACAGTCCTACTGCCTGCATGATGGGGCCCAAAGTTGGAGCTCATATGGATCCCAGTTATTTGTAATCCCGAAAGCGTTTAAGTATAAAAAAATGACAGACAAAAGCCTCTCACCACTCTGTCGAGAATATCCCAGTGACCAGGCACTGCAGTTACTCCGACAAGAAAAATGGAACTCCTTTTCTAGCTGAATCATATGCAGGCATGGAACTACTGGTTTTAGACCTTCTCTCCTGAATCCACAAAATACCATCATCCAGGATTTCAGCAAGAGACAGACACAAACTGCTACCTCACGTCTCTGTCCCAAAACACTAGAAGAAAAAAAATCCAGTCATGTTGCAAGGCCCTTGTCCCTTCAGCTAGTCTTTCAGTCTTCCCTCCTTCATCTAGTGTTCCAGTCTCCTATCTTTCATTTTCGAAATTGTCTTTTATATTCCTGAAAAGGAGCTCCACCTTGTGGTATAATGGAAAACTGCAGTCTATTACTTCTACAATGAAATACAGTGAGAGCTACATCTAGTTAGTCTGTACAAAGCAGTATATTAAAATCATGTGTGGAATCTTTTACGAGACAGACTCTTCTGTCTTCATAGTTGGTACACTGGTGCTGGTTTTGGTGTTTTTTGGTCATTTAAAATATTGTTAAACAAAGCCCTCCAGAGATGTAACACTTTCTTCCCTCCCAACTTCCACAGGAATGTTTGTTCCAGAAGACTTCCTATTGATTGATTATACATCACAGTTTTCATTTTATCTCTTCTTAACTATTAATTGTTGAGCCTCATCTGCCACTAACCTTTGCATAATTAAGTCTTCCATTAATATTCCCAATTGATCTTTCTTGGTTTACAACTCCTCTGTTTTTTACAAATGTTCATAAAATGTTCAAAACATCTCTTAAGATCTCTGCTTAATTTTCTTGTTATAGGCTGTCTATGTTTGCCAACAATCCTTTCTACATTATGTTGTCTAGGCTGTTGTGCTAGACGTTTTTGTGTTCTGGCATTGTTACCACAAACTAGTTGCTTAAGATCAACCTTCCTAAACTCATGCATATTATCCAGATACTCCTGTTTTCCCTTTAGCAATCTACTGTTGCTCCTGTTCTTGTTCTGTGAGATTCCCCTTACTCTACAATACCTTAATCTTTGTCACTCTCTCTCTAAACAGTGCCTATTATTTTCCCCTATTTCTTCCTCTCTTACTTCTAGCATGTTTTAAAATTCATTTTCATTTTATCCCACTCACTAGCTAACCTTTCTGAAAATATATGTTGTCTCTAATACTTCATTAGCATGCATTTTTATCTTAGTTTCAATTGCTGCATAATCTGAAATAGTTATTAGATGTGTTTAAAAAAATCAATTAAATACACATGTTCCTATGACTTACACAATAAGGGGACATTAGTATTTAAAAATGTGCATGTTATGCCCATTGTAAATCGAGCATATTCCAACTGAAAGAAGTCCAGCTGCTGAAGTATTGCAGAGTGCCAGACGTTGTATTAGGACATGGTCAGTAGCAATCCTTAATATACTTAACAAGGGCAGAGCTAAATATGGGAAGTATCAAAGATGTATTGCAAAATGCTGCATAGTTGAAAAATATGGTTAGTGGCAGTAGCGTAGCAATGGTGGGGTGAATTGGGCAACTAACCCAGATGCAAAGTGTTAGGGGGAACAATCAACATTTCCTGTATGTTTTTTTTTTTTCTGCTCCAAAATGCTGAAACAGAAAGGCACTTCAGTTCATGCTACCAAAGCATTTTTTTTTGCTCTTCACTTGAAGGGATAAGGGGGTGGGGTGGTACTTCGGGGACTAGGACTGGGTATTAAATGAGGCAGCTACATCTCTAATTACTGCTACTATGATCAATGATGCAGCCTGCAACCATAGCTTTCAAATGCAGAGTTTTAAAAGCAAGACGGACATGATTTTCCTCATATTTTTGCCCTGCCTTTGTGAAATTTTTCATTTTCTGGTAAATGTTCTGCTGTTACTGTTTTTTATAATGAACACACCTGCCTTTTGAGCAGACTTGACAGTTTCATACTTCTTCCTTTAAGAAAAAAAGACAACGACAGAGAGAGAGAGAGAGAGAGAGAGAGACGCAGAATCTGCTACAGAGATGCTCTTGTTTGTCATTTCCTTTACACTGCACTGATGTACTGTGCAAGCATGCACACATAAGTGCCATATCCATGGCAAGCAACACAGGAAGCAGAACAATAATGTGCCACAAGACAAGGGCATTACTTAACAAAGCTTATTAAGTTTGCCCTTAAATAATGCCATTATATAACAGCAATAATCCACTGCTGGTTGCAGGTACAGGATTTACCCACAGTGGGCTTTGTTTAATCACTGAGGCTTTGCTCTTGTGACAAAACCACACCAAACATGGCTAAATCCTGTGATACCCACATCCAGTTGTGGGTTACTGTAAAAATATAATTTCTATGCAATCTAGCCCAGTTGATGTACCTTATGGAATAATATGGACATTCTTTCTGGGTTCCTACTACTGAACTCACATATTCCAAAGTAAACATTCTAATATATTTCTTTAGACATGTACCCTATTTTGTTACATTTTTCCTTCTAGGTTCCCCTGACATATCCTCACTATGGTAAATCAGGTTCCTGCCCCCACTCGTAATTAATATTCTCTGCTGAAAACTTATTCTTTTTTTTCCCAAAATTCTCTTAAGCTGTATAATAGCAGTTTTACGTGAAATATAAATACATGCCATTGTAATCCTCCTCTCCTACCAATAGCCCCTTCATCATGCCTCTCTTGTCACCCTCAGCGGATCCAGGTGGTCCAATATGATAGCGGGTGCTGGAAGGTTTTAATGGTCTGTGGACTGATGCCTTTTAGATACTCTGACCCTTTAATTGTTGTCTAGAGTTTTGTATCAGCTTGCATTTCCAACCAGTGTGTCAGAGTCTTCAATATGTTTCCTTAACTACACCAACTGCAATCTAACATTGCAGTCTTCATTTTCCGCTTCTATCTCCAATTTTTAATACTTTTCATTGCTGCCATAATTCTGGCAGGAGCAACTCTTTCTGCTGGTGTGATTGCATCTTTACTGATACAGATCTTGGCCGCTTTCTCATGGCCAGGCTTGGAGAATAAATATAATGTGCCCTTTCAATTATAAAATCCTGGGGTCTATATTAGATCATCAAAGTCTTGAAACATTGAATGTTCTAATATCGACCCTCTATTCAGCGAATGCTGAAAATAGTGAAGCTGCAGAACACCGAATTTCTTCCTAGGGAAAGAATTTGGTTGGCCATTTCTGTGGCTTCGCTATTTTCAGCACTGTGGTGGAAAGTTACAGGTCGGGATCAGGTAAGTGTGCGATTGTGTGGATGTGAGGGTTAGGGCACGGGTTAGGTGAGTTAGGGTGCGGGTCAGGTAAGTCTGCGATTGTGTGGATGTAAGGGTTAGGGTGGGGTAGGTGAGTTAGGGGTAGGGCGCGGGTGAGGTGAGTGTGCGATAGTGATGAACCTTAGGGTTAGGGTTTGGGTTAAGGTAAGTGGATAGATAGTAATGTATGTACAGTTTAGTGTAGGGTTAGATGTAGGATTTTAAGTGTATGTGTGTGGATTGCTGTTTGTTTGGTGTGCTTGTGTTGTGTGTATGTGTTTCGGAACAGCAAATTTTTCCCTGGGAAAACATTTGGTGTTCTGCATGTTCGATATTTTAAGCGTTCGCTGAATAGGGGTCGATATTAGAACATTCGAAGTTTTAAGACTTCAGTGTTCTAATATAGACCCAAATCATGTTGGGGAACACTAGTCCAGTTGCTTATTTGTAGTTACATAAAATTAATATAGTCTATCCTTCCAGTTTCTCTGATACAGCCAAAAATTTCCGATTTTCTCAGTGCACTCTGTCTTCTAACTTTAATATTTTTTTAAAGCAGCTCTTCCTGAGAAGTAACATGCTCAGACAGCTTTTTCTTCATTTCAACCTCTTATTTTTGCAGTTTTATCAGATTTTCTGTCTAGCAAGTTAAAGTCTCTTCTATTTTTTTTCAACTCTTTTGTTATTTCACTGTATATGTATAAGTATATGTATTCGTTCAATGTTTCAGTCATTTTAAACACCTCTGAGTGCATTTGACAGATTATTTCTTCAATTACTGGAAACCATCTCCTTTACCATAACTGAAACATGAATTGCTTTTTGCTGAACAGCTGCAAGATTCTTCCCAGCTAGATTTTTTGTTCTTCTTTTCTGGTTGATTTTCTGTTACATTCTCCAATTTTTTTTTCTTTGCTGTCATCCATGCACTATAATTACAAGCCAGTGACTGAACTGTATCAAATTTGACAATTTTAGAGGCTTTTTTCACAACTGCAGTTTGCACACTGAGAGAGCTCTAATCAACCTGTTGATCAGTGTGCAGCACCCTACAACTCTGCTGCTAGGCAGTCTTAACCAGTCTGCATAGTTCATAATACTGTCTGCTGTCCTCTGAAGAGTCAACCACTGTAGCACCTAATGAAAGGATTACAGCCAGGTGAACAGCGGTATTTCCTTCTACATCCACATGTTACATAATCTAGGTCACAGATCAAAGTGTAGTGACTTTCAGTCCTTAAACATGGGCTTCCCAGGCAAAATCCAAGGCAACTTTTGATTCTTTTGATTTATGAAAAAGAGAAGAAATGGGAGATGAGAGAGCCCAGTTAAGAAACATCTGCAGGGCCCCTTACCAGAGAAGGCAGTACTACATGAATGTATTTTAATTTCTTTTTTTGGGGCTCTCTATCTTTTATAGGTTCATAAGTTTGTAGATAATTACCAGGTTAATGGCACAACAGCTTTTACAATCCTAACTAATAATACTTAGGATATGGCAATATTATATCTTAACTTCCCACATATGGGATGAGGTAGTATCAGGACAGCGGAGCTTGGGTGTTGGAGCCCTGAGTCATTTCAGACTGCCTCTGCCTATAAGGGACCTGGGCAGTACCCCAGGAGTAAAATTACATTTTCTCATCCATTTATCCAGTTTATTTATTAAGAGAGTGAGGGACGGGCTTTGTTTTACGAAAATGGGAATTTTATTCCATAGATGAGCAAATCCTGTTAGAGTTATAAATAAGGTTCATGTCCATGGAACGCTTAACCCTAGTATAATGTTTCTTGCAAATTTAGAACATTTTCAACAGGGCTGGATCAGAGAATGTCTTGTTGGTCAGGCATAAATCACCCTTCAATAAACGATATGGCATAAAGTAAAGGGAACAGGATATGTGTCTTACCTTTTGTATTCCTTTAGTAAGAAACCTATGGGGCTGCTCCAGTTGGTGTAAGTGCCTAGTTAGGTACATGCAGAAGGGAGCACTCTACACAATTATGGGCCAGATGAGGGATAAATATAATGGCACCATAACTTCCTTGACCTTGATGCCACGCCTTTACTTACCAGTTGAGTCACACTGAAGGCTTTCCTCAGTACCGTAGCTACCTGGTGGTCAAAATTTAAGTTACTATCTATCTGTGTTCCTAGGTCCCTCACCACTGGGTCTACTTTCAGGGTTGTGCTATCAATATTATAATTTGCAGGGATATCTGATTTACCAAAGGGTATGATTATGCATTTTTTAAAATTTAGTCTCGGACCATGGTTTTAGCATCAGTCATTTGTAATTTTTAAGCCTGTTTGTAAGATGATCACCATTTGAGGATTCAATAATTGCTCCCAGCTTACAGTTGTTGGTGAACTTGGTGTGTCAGAAGCCGTCAACATTAGCCTTCACTTCAGAGAAGTGTATACCAAACAGGAGGGATTCCAACATTGAGCCCTGTGGAACCCAGCTAGTAAAAGGTTTCTAATTGGAAGTGGAAACAACATGTGTCTTGTCAGTGAGTCAATTTGCAATCCACCTGACGATTTACGGGTTTCTGTCCAATGCAGATAGTTTATCTATGATCCCTGAGTGGGGTACAGTGCCAAAAGCTTTGACCAGGTCTAGATGAGTGGTGTGTACCGTTTTACCCTCATCTATGGCCCTGGTGACTTCCTAGAGAAGTCCACCAGAATGAACAGGCAAGACATCTCTTTGACAAAGCCAAATTGGGTGTGGTCTAGTGTTTGGTGATTCCTGTGTCATTACTGATTAGGTCTATGATACTTCTCTTCATGGCCTTGCAGATCAGACTGGTCAGGCTTACGGATCTGCAGTTTCCTGGGTCAATTGACTGCCCCCCTTGTGCAGAGGGATGACAGTTGTAGTCCTCCATTCCTTTGAGACAAAGCCTGTCCAGAGGCTGTGGTTAAACAGGGTTTATAGTTGCCCTAACAGATTCTGTTTTAAGCTAATTAAGAAGCATCCTGGAATCCTAGAATGTTGACGGAACCTATTGAGGCTATGTTTTTGGCTTTAGTGAGCGCAGTAAGGACATGTTCCCTTGTAATGACTGGCACAGGTATGGTTGTAGCTATTTCTTTGGGTGTGGTACAGGGTGATGGGGGAGGTTTGAACTGAACATGTCTGCCAGCAGGTTTGCTATAGTTTCAAGCTGGGTGTAAGTGCTGCCATTCATGATTAACTTGGCACATCGCTGAGCATTACTCCTGAGGTTATCAACGTAATTAAAAAAGCCTTATGGTTATCTTTCCCTTAGAGGCTATATTTGCCTCACAGTTTGCTTTGGCAGATTTGGTGAACTCTCTAATTTGTTTCTTTAGACTGGTAAGTCTTTTTTGTACTGTTTTGTCTGTTCCTGCTTGACTTTGGAGAGGATTATTTTTTCCTTTGATAGAATAGCCTGTTTATGCTATGGGTCCACCAAGGAGGTTTATTTTTGCCAGTAATCATAGGTTTGACTCGGACAGATACTGCCTCCTCTATGCAGCCATGAATGTGGTTATACAGTGCTCCTGTGTACAGCACAAAGTAGGCCTCAGAGTCATCTGGGTTCAGATGGGCTTGGAAGTTTAATAAGCTGTCACTTACTTTAAAGTAATTAGCCTTAGCAAAGTTCTTCACATGTTTGGAGTTTGATGGGGGTTCCACGTTAGCTTTAATAGTAAAGGAGATCATTTTGTGGTCAGATTTTAACAGGGATGAATTAATGCATGGGAGGGAACAGCATCACCCCATGTTTGTTGAGCACCAGCTTTAGGATATTTATACGTCTAGTTGGGGAGCTAACAAGTTGCTCTACAGTACTTGACTTGACAAAGTCCAAACACCTCTGAGCAAGTGAATTATGGGTTGTATAAGTTTCCCAGTTTACAGATGAGTAGATGAAGTCACCCATAATTATGTTGTTAGGCTGGATGTTAAGAGATGCCAGTAGGTTTAGGTAGGAGGTACGGTTTTCTGAACTCGTGTTAGGGGATCTGTAGCTAATAGGGATATGATAGGGGGTTACACCTATGGTTAGTTTGGCATGGAGCAGCTCAGGTGAGTCATATTGTTGTTGGACCAGTCTAGTGGTATACTTGTCCTTTATGAACACTGAGATACCTACTCCCTTTATTCTATCCCGTGCTGAGGGGCTCAAAATGTATGAAAGGCATTGTAGCCTTTAATAGCAGAGGTGCTCTCCATGGTTCTGAACCATGTTTCCCTGACTGCACATATGTCTGCATTCTCTAGGGTGAGGAGTGCTTCCAGGGAATGCAGTTTTTTTATTTAAACTCCTAGCATTGAGCAGCAGTACTTTTAGGTAGTCATGAGTGATTTTTATCATGTTGGAAGGTTCAACAATTTGGCATGGCTAAAAAAGGTACTGTGGAGATATATAAAGTTTTTGCCTTTATCTGGAAGCCAAGTGGTAACAAGTGCAAACTATCTCTGGCAAAGCATCATGGTTGTTGATCATGTCTCCTCAGGTTGACAGATATTGGATCCCCTTGTTGTGACACCAGAAACTAAGTGATTGTTGAAGTCAATCATTTTTTGCTGGTACTGTGGCATCATCATTGGGAAAGGTAGTTTGTCACTCAAGGCTAGAGTCATACTCTTCCTTGTGAGACTCACTGGCCCATTCATTCCCTCAGACAGTGCAGCACTAAGAGCATTATAGGCAGGAATTTTGGGGAAGGACGCAGGCTTATAAGATATCTCCCTCCCTATGTCTCCACAACATGGCTGTCACATCCACAGCACACTAACAACAGAGACTACATACATGCTTTCACACACACACAAATAGACCATGATTCACAGTACTACTTATCATACAAAGATGTGCAGCAGTCACAGTTTTTCCCATTAACCCATTATGGCCCCTCCCCCAAGCAGGGCATGCCAGCAGTTGACACTAAACTCCAACCCAATTTTACTTCCTCTGGCACATGTTAAGTCATCTAGTGCAAAAGTCAAGTCTTTAACCTCTAAGCTATGGAGCTGGTGACTTACAATGTACTAAAGTGCTTGTAAATTCAAGTTCCATAAATTCTTTAAGAAATTGAATAGACCTTCCACAATTTCAGTCTTCCTGAAAGGACCATGAGAAAGTACAGTTGTGTACACTTACCATAAATGTAGATGTTCGAGTGTATTCACTGTTGCAGTCATTACATTTGGGTTATCTGCTTGCAGGTAGCCCTCAGTCGGCCTAATTAAAAAAGTCTTGGATCCTGCGTCGGTTGCTGCCTCTTCTTCCATGACGTCAGGTCGTCAGGGGTATAAAATATGCAGTTCATGCCATTACATCAGTTTTTCTTGCCCCAGATATCAGGTGTCCCCCTAATGGGAAGCAATTAAATATAAAAGTACAAAGATATACCCCCAACAAAAAAGCAAATACACCAAAAAGGCTTTTAAGCATAGTAAAGGAAAGTAGAGGTATAGCCAAAAGAAGTTAGGGGTCAGGAGGGAGGGTAACCAGGACTGCAGCAGTGAATACACTCGAACATTTACATTTATGGTAAGTGTACACAACTGTACTATGTTCTTCATGTTTCACTGTTGCAGTCATTACATTTGGGTAGATTCCCAATGCTATGGCTGGAAGGAGGAATTTAGATAGCATTAGGGCCAGCTATAAGGCCCTGCAAGACTGCAGTGGCAAAGCCAGCTCTGGATTTAGAGAAAATTGGCAAATGATAATGCTGTAGAGGTAGATGCAGCCCTGGTGGAATCAGGTCTGATCCCCTGGGGGATAGGTTTTCCATGGTGCTTATAGCAGAAATGAATGCAATGGCTTATCCGTTTATAAATGGTTTTCTTTGAAATAGCCTTCCCCTCTGCCCCTGCAGCAAATGCCACTAGCAGTTATTCAGATTTCCTTTGAGATTCAGTCCTGTCCAAGTAGAATCTAAGTTGTCTGTGCACATCTAAGGAATGCAGTATCCATTCCCCTTTATTCTGTGCATTGGGAAAGAAGGTTGGCAAATTAATGGACTGATTAAGAGCCACACTGGATACCACCTTGGGCATGAAGGATGGATTGGTTCTGAGGGACACCCTGTCCGCATGAAAGATGATGAAAGGCTCCACTGCCATAAGGGCCTGTAATTCAGATACCCTTCTAGCTGAAGTGATTGCTAAAAGGAAAGCTGTTTTCCAGGAAAGAAATTTTATGTCTGCAGTAGCAGCTGGCTCGAAAGGAGGTAGAGTGAGTTTCTCCAAGACAAAGTTAAGGTCCCAGGCTGGGGTTGGAGCAGTCCTGGGTGGTCTCAAATTTTTGGCCCCTCTGAGGAACTGCTTGAGCAGTGGATGAGAGAAGAGGGGAGGTTCTGTGTTATAATGAGCTGAAATGGCTGAGGCGTGGATTTTAATGGAGGAAAAAGACAAACCCTTGTGAAGCATCTCAGTTAAGTATTGTAAAATCTGAGGTAAATTGGGTGCTGCTGTGCTCATCCCTTTAGATTGGTTCCAGGCACAGAATCTTTTCCATTTTTCAGCATAAGATTTTCTAGTACTAGGCCTCCTTGCCTCTAAAATGATGTCCATCACAGGTTTGCTGAGGGATGGTAAAGGAGAGATTAAGTAATTAGCCAGGCTGCAAGGTTCAGTGTTAGAAGCTGAGGGTGCAGAATCTGGCTCTCCTGCTGACACAGCAGGGAAGGAGTCTGAGGCAGGTGCCATGGAGATAACTGTGACACACTGCACAGGAGGGGGTAGCAGTGTTGGCGCGACCAGTCTGGAGCAATCAAAATCATCCTTGGTTTGTCCTGTTTGATTTTTAGTAGTACTCTGGAGAGCAGAGGCAGAGGGGGGGAGGCATAGGCTGATAGGTTTTTCCAGCTGAAGGACAGAGCATCCACTTTCCAGGTTTGTTTGTGAGGAGTCCTTGTGCAAAATTTGTCCAACTGGTAGTTCTGGGGAGAGGCAAACAGGTCTATATCTGGGCTCCCCCATTTGCTTGTCAACATGTTGAAAATCCTTGGTTCCAGTTTCCACTCGTGTGGGTCCATGAGGCTTCTGCTTAGTCCATCTGCCAGTGTATTTAATTTTCCTGGCAGGAATTGAGCTTGTAGGTGCACTTGGTAGCTCAAGCTGTGTTCCACAATGCCATGGCTAGTCTGCAGAGGGGGTAAAAATGTGTACACCCCTGTTTGTTTATGTACCACATAACAGTGGTGTTGTCCGTCTTTACCATTAGTTGTCCTGGAATAATGTGGTCCTTGAAGGCTGTCAGAGCATTCTGTACAGCTAACATTTCTTTTTGATTGATATGCAGATGCATTTGACTTGGGTTCCATTTGCCCTGAATGCACTTCCCTGCCAGGTGACCCCCCCCCCCATGCATAGTCTGATGCGTCTGTTGTTAGGGTTTGGGCGGCAGGGGGTAGTGTGAAAGGTAGTCCCTTATTTTGGTGGCAGGCCTCTACCTACCAAAGGAACTCTAGGCATAGGCAAGGTATGATAGGAATCATTGTTTCTAGGTCTTGAGAATGTTGACACCATAGGCTTTCTAGATACCACTGTAGTTTCCTCATATGCAGTCTTGCATATGGAATTAGAAGAATGCAGGAGGCCATGAACCCCAAGGCTTGCAGTATTTGTCTTGCAGATAGCAGGGTTTTTGTGGCCACTTGTTTGAAGCAGGTTGTCAAATGAATTTATTTCTCTGGCATGAGGTAAGCTATCTGGGAAGTTGTATTCAAACTTGCTCCCAGGAATATAATTTGTTGACAGGGTACCAGGTGTGACTTCTTTTCATTTATGGTGCACCCCAGACAAGTCAGAACCCTTTTTACAAAGGCCAGATGATTCAAAAGTATGTCTTGGCTTTCTGCCTGAATTAGACAATCATCCAGGTATGGGTATATTTGAATATTTCTATGCCTGCAAAATGTAATAACTGGAACTAGGCACTTTGTGAATACCCTGGGCGCAGTAGATAAGCAAAGGGCAGTGCAGAGAACTGATAGTGCGTGTAGCCTGCTTTGAAGCATAGGTATCTTCTGCAAGATTCCCTGATTGGGATGTGCAGGTATGCTTCTTTTAAATCTAGCGTAGCCAGCCAGGCATCTTTGCCTAGCATAGAAGTAATTGGTGAAGAGTCAGCATCTTGAATTTTGGAATCTCTAAAAAGGTGATTAGAGTAGACAGGTCCAGGACAGGACGCCATGAATTGTCTTTTCAGGGTACCAGGAAAAGTCTTGAGTAGAAACCTTGTCCCTTTTCCTCTTCTGGTACCAGTTGAATAGCCCCCATGCTTAAGAGAGAAAGTACTTGTTTTTGGGCCTCTGCCCACTGATTTGGGGATAGGTCCGGCCACCCACTTGGTGTTGGCAACGTGTGGAAGTGAAATCTGTATCCCTGGGACACTATATGTAAAACCCATTTGTCCTGGGTAATGAGTTCCCAATTCTTTACATGAAGAGCAATCTTTCACCCCCAAAGGGGCAGTCAGTTGATAAGTGCTTGGAAATTTTAAAAGGAAGTTATTGAGACAGCTTTCCATAGGGGGGAGTTATTATTCCCAGATTTGGAAGTGGAGGCCCCCCACTGCTTAGTTATGTGTGTCTCCTGGGACTGACACCTGGGGTTTTTGCTTTGTCTGGGTTTGGCTTGGGAAGACCTGGAAGGGGCTGGAAAGGACCAATTCTTAGAGGGCCAGTGCCTACTAAATCTAGGAGGCTGAACTTGTAAAAAAATTTAACAGTTTGCAAAAACATTTAACAGTTTGCATAGATTTAGCTTTAACTTCCATCTTTTTAAGAATTTCCTCAGCCTTGTTGCCAAACAGGCATTCCTGATTTAAAGGAGCATCCAACAATTTAGCTTTAACATGATCAGGCAAAGATTGCTCCTTAAGCCAAGCATGCCTTCTGAGCACAGACCCAGTACCAGCAGGCCTGCAAGAGGCCTCTAATGAATCAAAACCACATTGCAAAGTATGTTTTCCAACTTGTTCAGCAGAATGCATTAAATCCTGTAATTCTTTATTTTCCACACAGTCAGGAATCAACATCAATTTCTGTTTAAGCAGTCCAATAACATGTTGCTGATACTTTTAACATATGAAACTGGCAGTTTAAAGCCCTAATGGCCAAGGTTGCAGAAGTGTAAACATTCTTACCTCATCTATCCAGCGCCCTGGAGTCTCTATCAGAAGGGGTAGGATTTTTAGCAGTAGAAGCCTCACTGCCCTTGGGCCCCTGTGAAATAGTCTCTGGATCTACAATAGGAATTTTGAAAAGAAACTTGTGAGACTCAGGGACCCTGTAGTACCTGTCAGGTTTTCTGGGAGCAGGAGGCAGAGAATCAGGGGCCAAACTAGATTCCGAAAAAGGATCATCAACAATGTCTAGTACAGGAGGAATAGCTAAAGGCCTATGCTGAGGTAGGAGAAGGAAATCCCTAAGCCTCTTTTTTGAATCAGAAAAATCTTGGCTTTCCCAGTGGAAATGCTCCCTTAGAGTATGTAAGGTTTCCCCAAAAGAAAAAGCCTCAGGAGGGGAAGCAGAGGGAATGGAGTCATCTGCATCAGAATCTTCATAAGTAGATAAGGGCAAATCCAGATCATCAGAAGAATCAGAAAAAACAGAATCCAGAAGATTCATAATCAACTTAAATCCTAGGCCTCTTAGGGGGGGGGGGGGTTGGCTACCTCTGATTACAGTTATTAGATCTTCAGCCATTCTTATCACCTGTTTTTAGGCATAGAGGCCTGAGCATGTGGCCTGGGCGTCAGTTTATTAGACATGGATCGAGATTTAGGCCTAAGTAAAGAAGGAGGTGTTGGGTTAATATGCAAGTCCGTAGGCCTAAATACACCCTCAGAAGCCAGTGCCTGCAGAGCAACTCTGGACCCATCCAAGGTAGAGACATCCACAGGTTCCATAGTTAAAGCATCTCGTGGCATACCGGACTCCGAATGGGTCTCAGTAGAGGCCTGCGAATCAGAAGTAGTGGGTATCAGGAGCTGTGAAAGCGCCTCACTGAGTACCGGCGAACTGGCGACTGGCTTAGGAGAAGCATCGTCAGCAGCTTTGGACCTAGGCAGTCTGTCTCTGTCTTTATCTTTGCGTTTTTTAGGAATTCCGGTAGTCGGATGGCTTACCGATGACATTTCTGGATAATTAAACCGAGAACCGAAATACTTAGAGGTGAAAATATACAGACGATGGATAGTGTGTTGATTAAATAAGGCACAAAACCGACAGCGAGGTACGTTGTGGTCAGGGCCTAGGCAAGGAATACAGTATGAACGAAAATCTTTGTGAGGTATTTGCTTTCCACAAGAAATGCAATTATCAACTTTTACTGACATCGGTAAGGAGCAAGAAAAAGTTTCCCCAACGGGGTACTTAGCTTTAGTTGAAGACTTCGGTTCTGAAACTCGAAAATGAAATTTTCAGGAGTTGGCTGACTGGCACTTGCGAACTGCTTCTGCTTCGGGCACAGCACGGCAAGAAAGACTGATGTAATGGTGTTGGCTGCATGTTTTATACCCCTGACGACCTGACGCCATGGAAGAAGGGACAGCAACCAACGCAGAACCCAAGACTTTGTTAATCAGGCCGACTGAGGGCTACTGCAAGCAGATAACCCAAATGTGATGACTGCAACAGTGAAACACGAAGAACATCATGATCAAGACTGATAAAGGGAGACTTGGTGGTCTGCAAGCATTGAAGAAAAAAGGCATACAGGAAGAAATTTCCATTAAAAATAAAGCAATACACCTCATTGAACCACACAGTATACAACAGAGAAACTGCCCTGAAAGAACAAAGAATGGAAAAATATTCAGAATGGATGCCTTAAATTGAACAATATGGCAGCATACTATGTATAAAATGTGACCTTGACAACACAACAGCAAAAAGTATTCAAAGAGAATGAATAGTTACTATTAAGTTACACTAATGATTCAACTTTTAATACAACTTTTAAAATAAATAAAACTAAATTTAGAACTTAATCTAACTGAAAAATCAGTGTATTTAATGGTAAAAATCCCAGTAGAAAAATATTAATAGTCGACTAAAATATTAGCAATTAGCAAGCAAATAAGTACGCAGCACAAAACAGTGTCTTCATCAGTCAAATTACCAATTCAAAATTACATCTGGCGCCAAAAGAAAGTCAGCACTTCAAAAGAAAACAGAAATGGCAGTGTCCAGTGACAGTATCCAGCCAGCAAGATGAACACCAAATGTAGCAAGGAAACAGAAAGTGTAAAGTAGGGGTATAACTGGTGAAATCAACGAAGATTCTCAGTTTCCACAGTCAACTGTCTCTGTGGCACAGAGAGATGGAGTCTTGGCTATGACTCAAGTGACTAGGGTTCAGTGTCCCCCACTACCCTGGAGGAGCCAGGCATGAAGGTGAACGAGGGAAGGGGTGTTGTCAGTTCCCTTTTTCCAGAAATGGGGGAGGGGGTTGCATGCACGCAGAGGCACACAGGGCACTGCAATATCCATAGCAGAGACCACAGTACCACTAATGCTATGAGGTGGGACAGCATTGCTTGGAGTCACTGTTCCTTGTGGAAGTGATGGACATCTTGTGGTCAGCCTGCCCTCTACCTAGTGTCTCACCAAGTCCACATACATTAGGATGTGGAAAAAAGCAGAAAACCTGAGAAGTACCCTTGACGGTTGCTTGGATAATGACCCCTCTCAGTCAACTCTCACCCAATGAGGGAACAAATAGGCTGAAATTGGACAGAAGTATTCAAAATCACTAGCACTCCTTGCAAACCTTTAAAATCTACACCATATGGAACAAACAGTCTGAAAATTGGGACCACTGGATTCACACAGTCCACTATATTACCCTCATAATACCCTCATTTGGTACCTAACATAGGGTACCACTGGAATTGTAACTTCCACTGCCTTTAAACAATAGCACTGGGATTCAATGAGTACAGAAACTTTGTTTTGAAAAAAAAAATGGATCCTGTCTGTAGGGATATATAGATTGCATGTCGAGGTGTCCAGACTGTAGATGAGAAGAGGTGAGTAGCTCAGAAGGATTTAACTGGGGCTTCACAAGATTTAGTTATTGCTGTAGAGTGGACCAACTTCAGTAATCTTCTCTAAACTGAAAATATTCCTAAAGAGATGGAAGAGCTAGGAGTCGGTAGTCTTTTTAGTGAAAAATCTTGGCTCCGTGCAGCCTTTTGCTAGCTGCCACAAAAGCCATACATTTAGTTAACTTCTTTAAAGTTGCAGGGGGACCAAATGAAAAAGTCTTGAACTGATAGAAACTAGATCTTACCTGGAAAGGAAGAAACCTCCTAGACTCCCTGGCAATTTTGACATGGAGGTCCAAAGACCACATCCAATCCTTTTCAGATAAGCACAGAAAAAAACTAACTGCACAAAAAGGTTTCTCTTGGTTTAATTTCTCCAAGTCTTTTGGGTTTCTAATACTGTGAGGGGAATTGAACTGTTGGAAATGGATGATCCCATTAATATTATTATTATTATTATTATTATTATTATTATTATTATTATTATTATTATTATTATTATCATCATTATTACTATTATTACTATTACTATTATTATTACTATTATTATTATTATTATTATTATTATTATTATTATTAGTGATCACTTCATTATTCTCTATAATGTGCCTTTCCGTGTACAGGCCCTCTGCCACAAGTGTATCATGCCGAGCAAGAAGATGTGCGACTGTTTTCATTTCTCTTTCTTCAGAACCTACATTTGTCTGTTTCTCCCACATGCTTAATGGACTTTTTAAATCAGTTTGTGTATGTAGTCCACTATCCTGCACTGCTATTAGTAACTTTCATCTTTTGGTTTCAACCCATCTCTCCTTAACCATTTCTGCATCAAATCCTGAACAACATGAAGTTGTTCCAGGAGATTGCTATACTTGCCACTATATTTATGGCTTTTCCACATTCGTTATCATCTGATCCTTCTTATATTCTTTTGTTTGTTTGTTGGCATATCCAGTTGCTGTCTGATTTTTGTCTTCTTCTGGTTTGATTTCCATTTCTACTTGACACAGGAATGCTTCTGCTAAACTAAGCAGATAAGTCATCTTAGACTTCCTCTTCTCATGATTTAAAACTTTCACTAAGTTTGGATCTGATGAGATCAGCAGATATATAGGTATGCATTCCCACAAATGCAGATTCATACATGCAATCAATTTTGAGGAGACCCATACCTCCTTTAATCTGAGAATTACATAATCTTGGTATACCCTGATTTTTATATATCATTTGATAAGCACGAAGCATTTTTCTTGCTTCCCTGTACAACTGATCCAATACGTTTTGGGGCTAGTCAATCACACCAAAACTGCAAGTTACAGGAAGGGCAAAGTGATTTATACCTTGAATTGTATTTCTAGATATATTAATTTTTTAGTCTTCTGAATATTTCTTACTGAGTTTTATTTTCATTTGTTCATGTTTTATTGTTGATCTTTCAACAATTTCCAAACATTTATGCACTCATTCCTGCTCAGTTTCCTTTATATCACATTCCTGCCCCAGATTGATATTTTCTTGGTACTGCAACTTTCCTGCTTTAAATGTTGTTTTTACACATTTATCAAGACCAAATGACATTCTTCTATCATCTGAGAAAGTTTTAACCACTTGCAGTTGTGGTTTTAACTCTTCATCTGCTGAACTATACAGTTTTAAGTCATCCATAAAAAGCACATGAGAAGTCTTTAAGAAAGGTTGTTTTCTGACAGCCAAATTGTAACCAAGGCCTAATCTGTTAAGTAAACAGCTTAATGAGTTAAGGGCAAGACAAAACATCAGCGGTGACAGAGTCACCCTGGAATATCCCCCTTTGAATTTTTATCCCTGGGATAATAACTTGTCATTTGTTATGACTTAACTGCAAAGTGGCTTGCCATTGTTTCATGGTCACTGTAATGTAATTGATCAATGTAGGATTATCTTGCATAAATGTAAGCATGCCTTTGTCATTATATTCTCTTGGTATAATGGTGTTTTCTGCCTCTAAAGCTAGTATACACATTATTTTTTTTCAGCATTAAGAAGATTCTTGAGTAATATCCTAACCCTTTTTGATCTAATAAGATTTCATAGATGGCTCATTCCTGAAGAAGGCTAAGCATCTTTTTTTTTATAGCATGCTCTTACAGGCTGGGACATCAGGAAAAGAAAACAAAACTCAGGAAAGTAGTTTTGTATACTTTGGATGCTCATGCTTAAATGTACTATTTATTGATGAAAGGCAGGTAAGCAGGAAGGTGAAAGGAAAGAGTACCCAGAACTGCCTCCAGTAGAGAGCACTCAGACAAGGTCACACAGATGCTGCTGACCACCAGTCAAAAGAACTAGGATGCCCTATGAGTGCTGGGGACCCATTTATCTGGGAATGCAATCTTTCTGGAAACTACTCTGATATCAGGGTTACTTCAAGATTGTTGCTGATTCTTCTCCTGTGCACCACATCTGGTTTGCACCCTGGAAAAATGCTTAGGGAGCTGCAACTTAGCACAAACACCTTCCCCATGTTTTTGAGGTGTGCCTTAATGTCAGGACCAAATTTGCAAGGACCCTGGAAAGGGAAGTTTATAGTTATTGCCTTCCTGTCCTCTGCAAAATTTATAGGCTGCAGTCAGTCATGTTGGCAAACAGTAATATTAGATTGTGCCACTCTGACTAAGTCTTCAATGCCATTACGTGTCACCCTCATAGCAAGCTTCACAAAGCTAAAAAAAGTACCCACTAGGGATGAAAGCTTATTTTTAATACATCTGTCAGCCACATGTGCCAATGGATGGTACATTCCATCAGCAAAGTCTTGCTTGCATTTGACCATATCAGCAAGATAGTTTAGGACCCTAACTGGTTCATCACCCTGGACTTCTTATCTGAGAAATAAGCTGCAGGGTACTGATGGGTCAGACTCAGAACCTTTTTGAAGGGAGCTATTGAAACTTAGGTGTCAAGTTTGGTAGTCTCTTTCTAAATGTTACACTTTCTAAGAGGTCAAGAGGATCCAGTCAGCTTTCCTAGGTTCTGAAGCCACTACTATAGGACTTTTACCCCCTGTTTTGGTGGCCAGTTTAAGCATGACCATCAAAGCAGGGACTGCTAAGAAGGCCAAAAAGCTTTCTGCAGTGTCCTCAGTTGCGAGGAGATCTATAACTTTCCCAAACTTTGTCTATTCAGTGGGGGACTCCTCCTTCTCATGACCACATGGAGTGAGAATTTCCAGACCAGAGACAATGTGCTTCTTCCTGCACAGCTCTGCCTTTGTCGTCTTCACAATGGGGGAGTCTGAAAAACAGGAAGACTTGCTTTTGGGGGGCAGTGTTATGGAGAGACACTGCAAGATGCCTTTCACTGCTCTATCCTGCAGCAAAACAAGAAGCACAGTGGAGATCTAATTACAAGACTGTTCTGCGGACATTACAGGTGCTGGCATCGACATAGCAAAGAACACTAGAGAAATCCACTGCAAAGATATTTGGAGGGTTAGCATCAAACTTGATGCCAACAGCTGACCTGGCATTGGACATCCCAGTCCTGACTCCTACAGAACAGGGTACACTGGCATTATCACTGACATTGGCACCAAGGTCTTGGTCTCAACCACTGGGGCAGACAGGATCATCAGTGCTGACAACCTTGGCATCAAAAACATCAGTGCTGATGGAACACAGAGATATCTGGCACAGACAAGAGCATCATAGACTCAGTTTGTTCCAGGGATTCCAATATAAACATACACCATGAAGACTGATGCTGACAACCACAAAACTAGTGGCAGTTACATAGTGGATTTTAAGGACACTTCTTTGGAAACTAAGCTCAGAAAAAATAATGCTGAGGCGTCCCTCTCTCCAAAAGAAGAGGGACAGGAAGGGAAAACACAATGTCTTTTCTTCAGATTCAGAAGGGTCACCACCCACCCAACGTAATACTCAAGTTCAGGGTGTCTATGGGTGTTGCAGGCTTGAAGTTCTTAATGTTATAAAGTTCTCTGTCAACTCTATTTATTTACCTATTTGCTTCCTCTTCTTCCTCCCTGCCACAGTGACCATCAAATCCCCACCTTTCTGCTGTCCCATACAATCCAATAATCTCTAAAAACTGGGGTGCCTCCCTTGCAGTGCTCCCACTGGATGCCTAGTCTCCATTGAGGATTATATGGCATGAGCAAACTCCCATTCATGCAAACCACATCCTCAACCCCCTCGAACAGAGGACAGCCAGTAACCCCCCCATACACACACACATCAGCACTAGCATGAGCCTGAGCTGAACTTGCGCCATATGTGCTTCAGTCATAGCTTTATCCATCTATACATACCAATGGCGCTGATCTAAAAGACTCTAGGATTTAGACAAGTGTACAACTACAGAATACAAACGAAGGCTCAAGGACACAAAGTCTCCAAAGCGAAAAAAAGCAAAAACAGGTTTATTACTTTGCAACTAAACAGTACAATACAAAAATAAACATTTTTGTATCATACTGTTTAGTTGCAAAGTAATAAACCTGTTTTTACTTTTTTTCGCTTTGGAGACTTTGTGTCCTTGAGCCTTCGTTTGTTTCCTGAGTTGCAGTTTGGATTTGTTTGTTTGGATTACAACTACAGAATAGTTAGATTTGATTCAACAGACTATAATAACCACTTTTTTTCAGTTTTACAGTCAAAAGATAGAGATGACAGGACATGTGTACATTTAGTAGTCGTTATAACACTCGAGCTTCCTGGGGAAGGGAAGTTCAACTGTTCAGACTACAAATGTTTTACATGCTGAACTATCCTAATGCCTGCCAGCCTTTAGACCCTCTTTAACTGGGGATGGAAATCATCTTACCAGATCCTACTGCATCTGCTGTTTGAGTCAGTATGGTAATTTCCTCTCTCAAAAACAAAACACAAATCTCTTTTGTAAGCATTGTGAAAAAGATACTATGCAATATTCATCTGACAGATAATGTCTTACACACCTAGTGTGGTTTACATCAAGTCTTTTCCTAATCCCACACAAAAGTTGTTTATTTACTGGTAATGTTGCCACAGAGGACTGAATTGCAGTCTCTTTCAGGATTCTAATTCGATCACAGCAGGGTTTTCCACCAGTGAAACTCCTCTGAGGCTCATTAAAATATTTCCATTTTTGGGAGATGCTGGCTGTGAATCAAATTCAAGACACTCATCACCAAATATGCTTTTTATGGACTTAAGAAATATTAGTTATTAGGGGTTGAGGCTGCTCTGCTTCTAGGGGGTAGGATGGTGAGAGTGTCCTGCAGTACAATTTGAAATGCTCTTTTATAACAGCATCTTTCATAATCTTGTTTAACCTGTACATATTTTGGGTAAGCAATGCTGTTCTTTCAGGAAAAAGGCCATGAATCATTGCTACATTCCAAAGTACATCTGTAATTATATAAAAGTAATCATTTGCACACTGTTCCTCACAACAGTATTATCAAATACATTTGTCTGATTACATCTTGGCCAACACAAGGTCATGGAGAAGCTGTAGCCTATCCTGACACTTAGTGGGTACAAGGAACAGAAACCCATGCCGAACAGGGTGCCAGCTCATTAAAAGATGTTCACACACAATCTCTCTCACACTCAAATATACCTATGGACAGTTTAGATGAACTCCAATTCACTAACAGTATGTCTTTGAGATGTGGGAGGAAACTGGTGCACCTGACAAAATCCACAAAGACACATGAAGGATATGCAGACTCTATCTCTGCTGAGAAGCAAAATGGAGCAACAATGCCTGTGAGGCAGCCATATCAATGGCTGTGCCCCCCCTCCTGTTGAGAACATGTCAAATTGGTGAAGTTAATTTTACTGATCATAAAATGGGTGAATGCAGTTCAACAAAACTAACTTCACCAAGAATGGAGGTTACTCTTTTTTCCACTGTTGAGTGATGTCAGAGTTGGTGTATATAAGTTTGGTGGGGGTCCCCCCACATAACATGAAGAGTGCAGGGTGCTTACCCACCTACAAAAAAAAAGTTTTCTTATATTCACCAAAAGCAGTTTGGGCAGGACATTTTCAAACTTTTTACAGTCAGCTAACCTACCTTCCGTGGGTTAACATGAATCCCCTCTTGTCATACTTATTCTCTGCTATATTGTTATATACTGCTTATGGCACAGGTCATGGCCTAAGAGGGTCTTTAGAATAGCCTACCTACCAGGTTAAGAAACAAGCCAATGAACAAATGAATGAATGAATGAACAAATGAATAAATAAATAACTACATTAACAGTGCCTCCAAAGCACATATCTATGGGAGGCAAGTTTGAGAAATGATAACTTTCATTATATTAATCAATATCCTGCCTCGGTGGAGGTGAATTTTTAATCTATTCTTTTTGCCCGTATTCTTATCAAAAATCAAGTCTCTTCAATATGGCTTGCACCTATTCATTCTCTAATTATTACAACAGATAAGACTTTACTTAATAGTAGTGAAGTAATAACCCTGAAGCAACCAAAGGCCTGAAAAAGCTGCTAAGATCTAAATATAGAACGCTAATAAGTAAATTCAGTGCACAACAAAACAAGCCTGAAATACCTAACTTATAGAGCATCAATTGCCAATGCAAAATGGTTACCCATCAAACCTTGGGCTACTGGGCAACGTCACATACTGGGGAAACTTACACTCTGTCTCGTACTGCTGTTACAAAGAACCTCAGAATGCTGATGCGGGAAGATCACTAGATTTTTCTAGACAACAGTTCATTAGAAATGGATACATTGCAGGTGCTTTAGTTTGGGTTCAAGGAACTCAGAGAACTGAAGATCAGTTTTGGGTTTGTCTTCCACCTTTTCCCTTTTTTCCAAATTTTTGCAACCTCAGAGTTGGTGTGTATGTGCATTTCTCCCTCTCTCTCTCTCTATATATATATATATATATATATAAAATTATATATATGTATGTATATATATATGTGTGTGTGTGTGTGTATGTATATATATATATATATATATATATATATATATATATATGTATGGATGTACTTCAAAACATCAACGTACAAATATATTAAAATTAAAAAACATCTTACCAAAATGATCAAAACACAAAACAACTAAAAAAACCCACATAACTCATGATTTTTACAGGGAGCCAAGCTCCCCTGCACCCCCAAACTACTTGCTAATTAAATATATATCAGCTCCAAAATCACTCTACAGTGGGGAAAAGGCAAATTCCCCAATTCCTACTATTCTCATTCTCACAAAAACTTAATACCAGCATAAGCAATGAAATGAGTTTTGACCACTTTTGTCAGTGGAAGGAATATGTTAAGATATTAAGAACAATTGATTATCTGGATTGTTTCCATATACATATCTCTACATCTATCTACACACACGTGTATATCATATATATATATATATATATATATATATATATATATATATATATATATATATATATATATATATACACACACACATACATACATATATGGGACAGTGCTCATTTTCAGCGGTGGCCCAGGGAGAAAAGCTCAATACAAATTATCACAACAAGTAATAGAAATTATAAACAATACTGACAATAAATAAATAAAAATGAGAATTAATACATTTACAGGACAAAAATATAAAAACAAAAATATATACATAGTATCAAATAGAAAAAGACTTTACACACTTGAATATAGACAAATACATGGTTGAATTTATATATGTGGAGGAACATAACATGTTAGGAAGTTAAGCAGGGAGAATCAGTTAGGCAAAGTAGTGCACAGTTAGTAATACTTCTGTGGTGAGAGTTGCAGCTAGGAATGTAACTATTTATAGAGAAGTAGTGTTGTTAGACGGGATATGTTAACAGAATTCGTACGTACAGCCATATTCTATAAGTAATGTGAAGTAAATAATTAACCTGGAGTGTTACATGTGCAAAGCCAGGATTCAAATAAGTGTCTTTTGAGAGATATTTTGAAATGATTAAGATTTCTTATGGATCTAATACTATGTGGAAGGGTATTCCAATTTTTGGCAACAAACTTAAAGAGAGTTGCCTGCTGTATTGGATACTTTGGTTACTTGGAGTAAGTCTTTGTTAGATGATCGAAGAGTACGAATGTTAGAGTAGGGTCGTAGAGGATTTTTTAGGGAAGGTACGTTGTCAGGATTGTGCATTATTTTATGAGCCATTATTAACTTGTTATAGTTCATAATATGAGGTAGTGCCAACCAAGAAAGATTTTTTAGGCATTGTCAGTGATGGGTTGAATGTGTGAAATCTGTTGCAAATTTGGCAATCTTATTATAACATGATTCAAATGTACATAATTCTGACTTTTTGAGGTTGGTAAGTATGGGGATGCATATAAGACCGAGGAGAGAGGGTGGGTTCTAGCTGTGGCTATTCTTGCAGCGTCTGTTAAGAATCTTTTGTTTCTATACATTGTTCCCATTTTCTTGTGCACCTTTTTGATTGTGTTAGAAATGTGTTATCAAACAACCACAAAACCTGCACGGATGGCAAGTGCAAGGCTTCAAACCAAAAGGCAAAGTCCAAACCAGAAATGAGCCAGCAGATCACAATCTTTTTAATGTAAAAAATAAAAAATCAATTTACATGAATCAAACTGGTTTCGGCTGATGCCTTCTTCAGTGATATAGACAAAAATGCAAAGTTGCTAGCAAACATGTAGGTTTAAATACAACTCCATCTTGTGTGTGACCATATGATTGGATAGAAATAAATTCAAAAATGTTCATTTAGTCCTGGTGGGATCAAGCCCCCCCAACTTGACTATCCACTTTTTTTCTTTATTATTAAGTACTTCATGTAAAGTGGCTTTATCATTCCTTCTATACCTAATACAGTCAATAACAGTAAATCTAAAGATTCCAGTGGCATGTTTCAAAATGTGTTTGTATAAGGCACTGGATTGCTTTTTATTTTGAATGTCGCTTAGATGCTCCCCTATTCTGAGCTTTAAAGGCCGTGAGGTCTGACCCACATAAAATGGCTACTGTAGCCATAATTCACCCATTGTTTATGACATTTCATTTTTTGCCAACTGTAATACCAGCTGGGTCATCTATTTAGCCAAATGTACATGCATGGCATTTTACTTGTAACCGGTTTAGAGTCGGACCTAGCACCCACAACTCTTACTGTGTGGGTTCTATCAGTGAGCCAGTTGGCAACCCATCTCATGACGTAGGGGTTAATGTTCAAGCTGGTGAACTTGTCTATAATACCAGAGTGGGCAATGGCATCAAAGGCCTTGTCGAGGTCTAGGTAGGCTGTGTGGACCACCTTTCCCTCATCTATAGCCTTGGTAACTGTTTCAAAGATGTCCACTAAGTTTAGGAGGCATGCGCTGCCCTTAACAAAGCCGAATTGGGTAGGGTCCAATGTTTAGAGGCTCCCAATGTCCTTGTTAATGAGTTCCATGACGATGAGCTCCATAGCTTTACAGACCAAGCTAGTCATGCTTATAGGGCGATAGTTCCCTGGGTCCGTTGTGGCTCCACCTTTGTGGAGTGGGATAACTGTTGCTGTAAGCCATTCCATGGGAACATAGCCTGTGGAAAGGCTGAGTTTGAACAGTGTATTAAGGTGAGGGGTTAGTTCATTTTGGAGCTCGTGTAAGACACAGCCTGGGACACCATCTGGTCCCACTGATGCTGTGTTTTTTGCTTTGGAGAGGGCTGTCTTAACCTGTGTGTCTGTGATTATTGGGGCTCTGCATTCCTCTGGAATTGTCATGGGCCCTTTTGGGGGTGAGAGGGGGATGATGTTTGCACTGAACCTGTCAGCCAGGATGTTGGCAATGTCAGTCGGTTCAGTGTATTTTGTGCCATTCTGCACTAACTCAGAGCAGATCTGAGAGTTGCCACTTAGGTTCTTGACATAGCTAAAGAATGCTTTGTGGTTATCTTTAGAGTCTTTGGCGTTTTTTCTTTCTAAACTAGCCTTGGATGATTTTATAAGGGATCGTAGTTTCTTGCTGATACTGATCAGAGATGTCTTCCCTTCTTGGGATTTTGCTCTATTTTATACTAGTTTCCTCCTTTTATTGTATTTATGGCAGGGGTCCACCAGAACGGTTTCCTCTTTTTGGAGGAGTGAGTCTTGGTTTTGCTTGGGATAGCCCGATCTATGCACTCTTGTAGGTGCTCAGAGAGTGCATTTGTAAAGGATTCTGCAGCTTGGACAGCATTATCCTTTACCATGGGAGCTTTGAAACTTACCACTTCGGTCTTAAGTAGTGAGAAGTTTGCTTTTGAAAAGTTTTTCACAGTGGTTTCCTTGTCAGGGGGTGGGGTCGGGATATGGATGTCCAGAGTGATTAGTTTATTGTCTGATCTAACCAGTGAGGGTTTTATCTCCGGTGTGGAACATTGGTCCCCCATATTGGTGATGACCAGGTCCAGTATGTTGTCACCTCTTGTGGGAGTGGTGACCAGTTGGTCCAGGGCGTTTGAATTTATAAACTCTAGGAAGCGTTGGGCAAAGGAGTTAGTAGTTGAGTAGTTCTCCCAGTTTATGTTTGGGTAATTGAAATCTCCCAATATCACAGTGTTAGGTAGGACCTTCATATTTTCCAGTGTTTTCAGAAATGCTGAATGGGGGTCCTGGGACATGGTGGGTGATCTGTAGCAAGCTACAATTTGGAATGCAGTTTTGCCCATTGTTAGCTGCACATGGATGGTCTCTGAGGCATTGTGCTGCGCAACTAACCTGGAGGTGTGGGTATCCTTGATGAATATGGATGCACCCCTGCCTTTTGTGTTTTGGTCCAGGTTCTGTAGCCGAAAAGCATGGTATGAGTTGTAACCTGGTAGTGCTGGGGTGCTGTCTGGAGCCTTAAACCAGGTTTCTGTTACTGCACAGATGTCGATTTCCTCCATACTGAGGAGTGCCTCGAGTGCATGCATTTTGAGGTTTAGACTTCTGACTTTGAGTAGCATTACCCTCAGTTTTTTGTTTCTTGTGCTGTTTAAGGAGGTGGGTTTGTCTTTTGAGTCTTGCCTAAAAAAGGCACTATGGGGGTGGCAGGGGCCTTGGCCAGTATTCGAAAGTCTAAGGGTGACAGGTGCAAGCTGTCTCTTGCGAAGCAACGTGGCTTGTCCAGCATGTCATCCCAGGCTGACAGACACTGGATCCCCTTAGAATGACACCAGAAGCTTAGCCAATTGTTGAAATTGATCATTTTTTTCTTTGTACTGCGGCATCATTCTAGGCGAGGGCAGGATGCTACTCAGGGTCAGAGTCATACCGGCCTGGGCTACGGGATCAGAGAGCTCCTCCATGTCTCTTTTCATGGAGTCAAGGGAGGTATGTCTCAGGACATTCACACTAACATGGACAATGACAGAGTCATATTTGTACTTGTTTTAGAGTGACCCGAGTGCTAGTGTTATGTGGTGGATCCTGGCACCCAACAGACAGCTTACAGTAACTTTCTCCTTGTTCAGCCTAGTGAGTGGAACGTCAGTGTGCCTGACTATAGAGTCACCTATTACTAGTGTGTTGGGTGTGTTATTTAACCTTAAGGGCTACGATTGTGTGGCACGCTGATTTTGAGAAGTATGTGTTTTGTGGTTTGTGTTGGGGGGTGGATGTTGCTTGATTGTCTGCTTTGGAGGTCTCTGCTGCTTTTGCAGATTTTAATTTAGAGCCTCCGAGTATGTTTTTGTGTATTTATGTGTGTTTTTTACTGGTGCAGGTATGATAGCTTTATGTGAGACTGGTGGTGTGGTGCAAGTAATTCTCTTCTCCTCATGACTGGCTGTTCCAGCCTTGGGTTGAGAGAGCTTGGCCTCCAGTTTGGCTGTATAATTGCATCTCTCGCATATATTTGTGTTGGGTGGTAGGAGGAGAGGGTTGTCTGTGTACATGAGGTAATTGTAACATTGCCTCAAGATGCCCAGATTCACCAGCTGGACTGGAGAGTACACCTGAAATTGCCCTTTGGACATGCCTGGATAGGTAAGGTGGGGTTTTTTGCTGACTATCCTGTAGGGACGAATAGAGAGCCTTGCAGTATAGGAGGGTCTAGTGCTAGGGTGTATTGGTGCTTGCTATAAGTTATGAGCAAGTGCTGGGTTGTAAAGTGAATGGTTAAGAGTGCTTAAGTTGAATGTTTGACTAGTTTCAAGGCAAAATTTGAAGAGGAGACTTTGTGGAGCCGGGAATAGTGTTTAACCCTAGCTAACTGGCACTGCCCGGCTCGCAAAACCGCACACAAGCGGGTTTTAAAGCAGGGAAATGAAAGAGATAGGAATTAGCCCAAAATGGCTAATCAACTACTAATTTCTGGGCATAAACCACTCCTCCAAGGACAGATAGGTTGTTCAAAGCTCCCCACTCTCACTGGTGAACAGAGAAACATCTTGCTATCCAAGTAAGGTATGGGCAAACACAAAAACTTTGTAACACAGCCCTGGATTCAGCAAGAACCTGAAAGTCAGACTAAACTAGCTTAGAAAGGCAGAAATTAACTAGTATCATTTTTGTTTTTTTGTTTTTTTCAAGAAGGCAAGATACAAAATACAGTCAGTAAAACACTTTAAATGCACAGAAAAAGGCTATCGCACTTGAGTTTGTAGCCTACAACAGCTAAACGGTTACTTTAGACACAAACACGACTTTTTGCAAGTGCAGGTATAAGTACACTATGTAACAAAAACAAGCTTTTTAAATCACAGCAACACTAGACTCGATGTTTTAGGCAGGAATAACTACAGACAGCAAGAAGCAGGAAAAATGATACTTAATCACTCCAAAGTCTCTCTTTAGTCTCTCTGCTGCTGTAGAACTCTGCAGGACACCATGAGGAGTTTGCCGAGCTGTATACAAGCACAAAACCGAGCACAAGCGAGTTTTAAAGCAGGGAAATGAAAGAGATAGGAATTAGCCCAAAATGGCCAATCAACTACAAATTTCTGGGCAGAAACCACTCCTCCAAGGACAGATAGGCTGTTCAAAGCCCCCCACTCTCACTGGTGAACAGAGAAACTTCCTCCTATCCAAGTAAGGTATAGGCAAACACAGAAACTTTGTAACACAGCCCTGGATTCAGCAAGGACCTGAAAATCGGACTAAGCTAGCTTAGAAAGACAGAAATTAACAAGTATCTTTTTTTTTTTCCAAGAAGGCAGGATACAAAATACAGTCAGTAAAACACTTTAAATGCACAGAAAAAGGCTATCACACTTGAGTATGTAGCCTACAACAGCTAAACAGTTACTTTAGACACAAATACGACTTTTTGCAAGTGCAGATAACAATAAGTACACTATGTAACAAAAATGAGCTTTTTAAATCATAGCAACACTAGAATCAGTGTTTTAGGTGGGAATAGCTACAGACAAGAAAAAGAAGAAGGAAAAATTATACTTAATCACTCCAAAGTCTCTCTATAGTCTCTTTGCTGCTGTAGAACTCTGCAGGACACCATGAGGAGTTTGCCGAGCTGTATACAAGCGCAAAACCACGCACAAGCGGGTTTAAAAGCAGGGAAATGAGATAGGAATTAGCCCAAAATGGCCAAACAACTACTAATTCTGGGCAGAAACCACTCCTCCAAGGACAGATAGGCTGCTCAAAGCTCCCTGCTCTCATTGGTGAACAAAGAAACTTCTTCCTATCCAAGTAAGGTATGGGCAAACACAGAAACTTTGTAACAGCCATGGATTTAGCAAGGACCTGAAAATCAGACTAAACTAGCTTAGAAAGGCAGAAATTAACAAGTATCTTTTTTGTTTTTTTTTTTTTTTTCAAGAAGGCGAGATACAAAATACAGTCAGTAAAACATTTTAAATGCACAGAAAAAGGCTATCGCACTTGAGTGTGTAGCCTACAACAGTTAAACAGTTACTTTAGACACAAATATGACTTTTTGCAAGTGCAGGAAACAATAAGTACACTATGTAACAAAAACGAGCTTTTTAAATCACAGCAACACTAGAAACAGCGTTTTAGGGGGGAATAGCTACAGACAAGAAGAAGAAGCAGGAAAAATGATACTTAATCACTCCAAAGTCTCTCTGCCGCTGTAGAACTCTGCAGGACACCACGAGGAGTTTACCGAGCTGTCAAGCAAATTCTTTACACATTTTTTTCAACACAAGCATAAAGACTGGTTCACTTCCCTGAGACAAAAAGAAATGCATTCCAACTTTTGGACAGGAGGATTATGAATCCTTGATTCCTTCTTATGGCTTGCAGACACAAAGTTTAAACACAAAGTGATCAGTATATTTAAAAAGCGTTAACATTCCTACAGACTATTAGCAATTAACTTTTCCTTGTTTGGCATTGCTTGTGTGTTTGTATACACACACACACACACACACACACACACACACACACACACACACACACACACACACACACACACACACACACACACGCATGATGGGCACTTCGATAAACATTAATTTGTTCAGCAATGTGTTTGGCAAATTAATTAGATCAAATGCCCACTTTCACACGTGTAGTACATTGAATGGATGAAAACTGAAGCTTGTTTTTTTTCCAGTAAGTTACAGTACTGTGACTATTTGTGTGTTAGGGGCAACTGCTGATCCTGATCTCTAATGCAACACAGGCTTTTAAAAGCCAATATTACATTTTTGGCCAAACTTGAGTGCTGTAGCACTCTGTGTGTGGTCTGTAACAAGCAGTTTGCTATGGATTAAAAGTGAAAAAAAAAATTTTAACTAAAAAATTAGCACTTTTTTAGAGCTCTGTGGAGGCAGGATACAAACTGTAGCAACTGTTTGTTACATTTTTAGCGAGCAGTTTGCTACAGTTTATAAGAACATTTTTTTTAACTTAAAGCTGAGCACTGTAGCTCTCTGTGCAGGTAGGGTATAAACTGCAGCAATGTACAGTTTATACTCTGCCTGCATGGAGCACTACGGCACTCAGGTTTTAGTTAAAAAAAGACAGAGATTTTTTTTTTCTACACTTTTAACCTGTAGCAAACTGTTTGATACAGTGTGGCAAGCGGTTACTACAGTTTAGACCAAACACAGAGCACTAGTTTGAATGCAATGGAGGAGGGTCAGGGCACAGAAATGGGGCCTGAATGGCTGGGCAGAAGGGATGGTGAGGCATGTTGTACATCTGGCCCCTGGCTAAAAGGAACATCTTTTTTTTTTCACTTGAAGAGCTGAGGGGGTGAGGTGCTAATTCATGGTACTGACAGTGTGCAGGTTGAGCCATCTACGCGTGTGTGTGTGTGTGTCCAAGTGTCTCATGCAGTGGTACTTAGGGAAAGGGTTTTTTGTAAATTAATGTGTAGGGTCATGGCTAGGGGAAGGGGAAGGTCAGGATTATGCACAGGTAAAAAAGACAGGGGAACCTTCCTTATGCTTGCTGATCCTAACCCTACATACTAATTTACAAAAAAAAAAAAAACTTTCCACTACTCAGGCAAACTGACTCTTTGGGTTAAGGTTAAGAAATCAGAATATGACAGTATTTATTTTCCCTTTTTCAATTGCTTTTTGCTTGCTTTATTTTCTGTTATTTTTTTTTTGTTGTTGTTGTGTAGGAACCATTATTTTATACATTAATATTTGTGCGCTTTAATGTTTTGTACCATATTTAAATACATAGATGAATATATATATATATATATATATATATATATATATATATATATATATATATATATATATAGACATATACATAGATGAATATATATATATATATAAAATACATACACACAGACACCCATGCACATGCACTGTTGTAGAAAACAAGTAATAAAGCTGCAACAACAACACATTTTAGGTTGAGATCTATAGAATGACTGCTATAACATGACTCACTTGTGATGCAGTGAGAAAAAAATTAGCAGTAATGAGAATAAGAACTTAGTAAACATATGGAAAATTAACAAAGTTGAAAAAAATTGTACTAATATAAAATAAAAAATAGACTCAGTGAATTTTTTGTTATGTCTTTTTCTCCAGGGTTTTGGACATCACTCCTAAGACCAGTCTCACAAACACATGGCATAGCAAATTTCAAATTGTTTGAAAACTGGTTTTACAAGGTGATGAGAAAATCACCTTTAGTTGCCCAGAAATGTTGAGGGCAGGATATGCGATAAGATTCCTTTCAGGTCTGACCATAAGCTAATCACCCTTGAAATTCACATCCCACCTCCACCAAGGAAACCACCGTAAAAAAAACTTCTCTAAAGCCATCTTCATGCTACTCAAGTCAGAAGTGACAAACTTCATGACACCCATGCAGACAGGAGCTGAAAGTTCGACTGCTGAGTCCTACACTAAGGCACTGTACGAGCACATCCACTCGTGCATGAATCGAGCCATCCCCAATAGAACCAAGATGCTCTCCTCCAAAAAAAGGAAGCCAATCTGGTGGACCCTTGCCATAAACAAACTTTACAACAAAAAGAAGAAACTGTTGCAGAAAAGAGGAAAATACCAGGATGCAAAACACTCCCTTACCAGCCTCAGTAAAAAGCTGGGATCCCCCATAAAATCCTCCAAAGCTAGTCACGAAAATAAAATTGCCAAAGATTACAAAGACAGCCACAAGGCATTCTACAGCTATGTCAAGAATCTAAATGGCAATGCTCAGATCTGCTCTGAGCTACAACAGAATGGCATTAAATATACTGATTCCAAGGATATTGCCAATATCATGGCAGATCGATTCAGTGCAAACTTCACCCCCCTCTCACCCCTATAGGGCCCAGCTCAATACCGAAAGATTGCCAAATTCTGGTAATAACGGGCACACAGGTAAAAAATGCACTCTCCAAAGCTAAGAATACAGCATGCATGGGACCAGATGACATCCCAGGCTGTGTACAACATGAACTACAAAATGAACTGGCACCTCACCTAAGTGTCATGTTTAATCATAGCCTCACCTCAGGCTTTCTGCCCACTGAGTGGTGCACAGCTACACTTATCCCACTCCACAAGGGGGGATCCGCCTTGGATCTTGAGAACTACCACCCCATCAGTCTGACAAGCCTGATCTGCAAGGCCATGGAACGTATTATCATAGACACTGGACCCCATGCAGTTTGGGTTTGTGAAGGGCCGTTCTTGTCTCCTGAACAAGACAGACTTCTTCGAATCAGCCTCCAGAGCTGTGGACAAGGGTAAGGTGGTCCACACAGCCTATCTGGACCTTGCCAAGGCCTTCAAAACCACCCCCCACTCTGGAATCACAGATAGACTTACTAAGCTGGTCATTAATCCCTAAGTCACTTGATGGGTTGTCAACTGGCTTACTGACAGAACCCACACTGTAAAAGTAGCCGACTCCAAATCCAGCTCCAAACAAGTGACAAGTGGTGTACCTCAGGGTTCAGTCCTGGGACCACTCTTGTTTGGCATCTACTTCTCTGAAGTACAGGCTAACACTAAGGGACTCTGGCTAACAAAGTTTGCAGATGACTGCAAACTGGGAGCCATTACTGAATCCCCAAATTATGTGGATATTCTACAAAAGAGCCTTACAGAAACAGATGCTTTGTGCCAGAGCCATGGGCTCAAACTCAATGCCAAGAAATGTATAGTTATCCCCTCTGGGAAAAAACATGTACCCATGAATTACCACATAGGTGGCAGTACACTAAACATCGAAAAGTGTGATAAGAGACTTAGGGACAGTGGTCTCACTTCGATAACCACATTGCCACAACAGTCAGGAAATCCTTCTATGTGGCACACCTCATCACTACGGGCTTTTCATCCAGAAAAAAGGAGGTCATTGTCCCACTATACTCATCCCTCAATAGACCCATTACAGAATACAACACCCCGTTTGGTATGTACCTCTCAAGACATCTGCAGCAACTGGAAAGGCCGCAGAAATACCTCACTAAAAGAATCACAGGCCTATGTTGACCGTCTAAATAAACACCTATACTCTGTCGCATATCATCTACTCAGAGGCGATCTCTGCTTAACATACAAGGCCATGTCAAACCCAGAGCTGTTGGACATGTTAAACTTAAAGAAATCCCAATCCCTCAGAGACAAACGCTCCAGGGATATAAACCTTATCATCACAATGATCAAAACATGCTGGAGGGATAGGTTCCTGACCCAGATACTCCCCAGACTCTGGAATAGACTGCTCATACATGTCAAGCAGAGCGCCTCTTTGGCCCTCTTCAAAAGGAACCTTGATGATTGGAAATTCACCCTGGGGATCACGTCAGTCACCCTGCTAGACAGGGGTCCATGGAAGTAAATACTGTGGGAAGAATTAGCCAGGGAATTGTTATGGCTAGGCTTGTATCGGCCCTAGGGCCGATAGCCTAGTACCGACCTATGAACCTATATTCTGATTCACTGTAGACAACGTAAGTCTTCAACCTAGAATTCATTCTCCTAATGTAATTGATTTAATGTTTTAGTATCACAACTGCAAAATCACTTTCCCGTGAAATTCAGCCATAAGAATGGCAGACAGCAGTCTAAAATGTGGGCCTCAAACTAAGTTTTTCTAACTAACTGTAAATCCACCTTTCAAGATACAAATGCTTTTTTTTTAAAGGCCTTGTACTTGAAGCATTGAAAAATACAAAATGCCTGGGGTGCAAATGCTAAACATCAGCTGACTTAGCTAGTATGCATTTACACATCAATCCTCTTGCTTAGCAATACGTATTGTTGACACTCAGTCTCTCGTTTCGCATTTTCTTCTTATGAACCTTTTTCAGAAACAAGTACAAGGACATTTTTCAGCTCAAGCTAAAAGTTTTCATACCAAAGAAAAAGAAACAAAAAAAATTTCAGAATGCAACACTATATCTGGCCTGTACATTTAAATGGCAATTATCACATTCAGGAATCCTCCTTAGAAATAAACTCAGTGAATGAATGACACAGTCAAAACACAGCAAAAATGTAGAAGAGAGTCTGCCAGCTGGACTGCAGTCCATGTGCTGCATTCAACATTACATACTGTTCACTTTTATTTGTTTATTCCTTTGTTGTCTGGTAAATGGCTGTCACTAGAAACAGCACACTATTACATACACTTCAATATCAAGTAGACGAGAAAAATAATAAGTAATACATTTCACAACAGAGTACAGCACACGTGCACTTACAAACACACACACACGCACGCACGCACACACACATACACGCTCACATGCACACGCACACACACGCTCACATGCGCGCGCACACGCACAAACACACATGCACATGCACACACACATGCACGTGTGCATGCACACACGTGCACGCGCATGCACACACACGCACACCCACACACAAACACACACGTGCACATGCACACACACAAACACACATGCACACACACACATGCACACACACACACACACACACACACACACACACACACACACACACATGCATACACACACACGCACACATGCAAACGCACGCACACACACATATATATGCATAAACACACACACACACAAACACACACATGCACAAACACACATGCTTGCACACAATGCGCATGCATGCACACACACGCACGCATAGACACACACACAAGCGCTCACACACACACACACACACACACACACACACACACACACACACACACACACATGCACACACACATGCACTTGTAGGAGAGTATAAGAAGTTTAAGTAACTGCTCACAACATGCAGTGTGCTCAGTATGAGCTGATGAAAACTATGACATAACAAACACAGCAGAAGCTAGCTAGGCTCTGTGGCAAAAAGGATGGAGCCCTGACCATGACTCAGATGTCCTGACTGTAAGCAGTAGCTCAGTCACTGGAAGAACACAGTGAGAGGCATGGAGTGAGCAGCAACATCTGTTCAGCCATTCCAAGGGGAGATGGTGGCAGTTCCCAGCTGCCTATAATCTACTGCAAACAGAGGATGCACAGAGCCACAGGCCACAGCGATGCAGGCTTGGACTCCTTATCCACTCAAAGTAGCCCGTGTGTGTGTGTGTGTGTGTGTGTGTGTGTGTGTGTGTGTGTGTGTGTGTGTGTGTGTGTGTGTGTGTGTCCATGTGCTCACATGAGTTGCAGGCACTTTGTTGAACTGCAGTTTGTTTGACAGTGTGTCAACCTAGTTAAGTAGATCAAATGTCCTCTTCCTCAAGTGTGTATAACACTGGATCACACATCAGGAGGAGGGCAGCAGTGATGCATTCCTTATGCCACCAACAGGAGGGGGGGGTGAGTTTAGGGTAGTGGAAATGCCTCCATAGCTTGCATCAGGAATGATGCAGGGCACTGACTGGAGGGAATGCCTGCCAGTTATGTTAAATAGCTATGTTCCTTCAGTTCACCATCTGGGGGGATAAGCTAGGCACACCCGGTTGATGGAACTGTACACCCTTGATCATGGTCTGATTAGACAGTCAAGTTTTGTATCAGCTCCAGTTTTGGGGGGTAAGCCAGATGTACTCAACCATAGTGATGGGGCCTACTACCCTGACAATACCACAGGAAGCAGTAACACTGGCAGGGCACCAAAGCACCCTCATGGCTGCCTGGATGATGGCATCCCACTGCACAGCTCTCACCCTGATCCTTGGTGAAGTCTCTGGGTACAGGAATGAAATGGCATATCTGATTGGGGGAAGTCTTGCTAGTCATCAGGTTAAGGGGCAAACAGTACTTAAAAAAAACTGTTAAAAACTATCTTAGTCTGCTGTGTATTTCATTTGGCTGTACCCCAGGAAACAGACGCAACAGGTTGGTTGGGCTAAAGCCCCCCCACACACACACACACACACACATTAATTGATGTATTTCCTCTTTCAAGGATGTGTTGCTCAATGTTCTGCTTGATCTGTTTGTGAGAATTTTTCTTCAATGCTTTTCAAATGCAAAAGAGAACAGCAGGGCAAGATCCAGCCAGCGTTTTCAGATATTTCAGTCAAAGAACCTTTTCAAGTACATCCTAGCTAGCAGGAGGATGCTCACTGGCTTTCCAGTTATTTGACAGTTTATTTTCATTGCAAACAATGTGATTTCTTTAATCACATTCAGAGACGGCTTTCCTCGTTAATCACCGATACACTTTACAAGGTCACAAACTAATGATAACTTGATTAGCATTATCATCTCTCCTATGTTGTATGTTATCTATACAGGTAGTAACTTCTAACCCAATTTATCTAAAATGACACCATTAATCAACTCAGAACACAGCTGATGCCAAACACTAAAGTAAGAGAAGTACTTGTTAACAACCTCATGATCTGGAATGGCATTCGAAAATGAAAACCAAGAAACATCTTCTGTAACAGCAGTACAGCAAATAGTTTGGTACGTCTTCAAAAAGCAACAGTACATATGAGTACTGATTGCACCCAGAGACACATTATCAGCCAGTTCAGCTGAACAATACCCACTCCAAGGCACTGGGACTGTAAGGTGTTGTTACAGTCAGTGAGATGGAGTGATGACTTAAGACGATGATCCCCTGAGGGTCCAGGAGTGAGACTCCCTGGAGATATTTGGTTCAGAATTATCATTTTCAGGAGAAGGGTAAGCTTCTGTCAGCCGCTCTAAATAAAACTATTTCAGGTTTGACTATTAAAACACTACATCTGACTGATACATTCCTTAACTACATCAGTTTAAACTGCAGCCATCAGACTTCCCTACACATTCCACTAAGGATATAATTTGTGAACGATGGAAGCAGTAGTTTTGGAGATGCAACTTTTTCTAAGGGAATGGCATGCTTCTCAGAGTACAACATATTTGGTAATATACTGAAGTAACTTAAAATATACTGCCTCTAGAATAATAATTTATTTATTTACTTTGGAATTGTTAACTGGAGTACAGCACTGATCTCAATGACTTTACTTCAGTCTCAGCCTGTAGTGGTAAATACAATAAAGCAATAACATTATATACAGAAAGACAAAATGCAAAAAAAAATAAATATATATATATATATATATATATATATATATATATATATATATACGTGTGTGTGCGTGGTTCCACTTCAGAATATTGAATACAGAAAACTCAAACTTCATATGGTCGAGACCATATGATCGAGTTTTCAGTAACTCGAAATTACGAAGTGAAATTAAAAAAAAAAAAAAACATATAGTTTCTGCGGGGGGGGGGGCAAGCCCCCCCCCACACCAACTCCGAGATCGCACTACAGTAGGGAAAAGGGAAATCTCCCATTCTGCACTGTATGGTCCATCCTTAACTAACAAAAGTGAAACCACAGCAACCTGGACTGATAATTCTTCTTCTTCTTTTGGCTTTTCCCGGTTAGCGGTTGCCGCAGCGGATCATCTGTCCGCTCATGATTGGCAGTGGAGTTTTACAGTGTCGAGTTGCCAGCCCAGTGCCCAACCTTCCACAGAAGGCACACACACGCACACACTCACACCTAGGGCCAGTTTAGAGTGTCCAATCCACCTACTGCATGTCTTTGGGATGTGGGAGGAAACCAGAGCACCCAGAGAAATGCCACATGACCACAGGGAGGACGTGCAGACTCCACACAGAAGGCACCCCTGCCTAGAATTGAACCGGAGAACCTCTTGCTGTGAGGCGGCAACACTAACCACTGCACCACCGTGGCCACCCTATAACAACCTGGACTGATAATAACTGCATTAAATAATGTACATATTGTATAATGTTTAATATGGTTTGTTTTCTTTTATTTAAATGTATGTTTGCCTATATCTTAAGTGGTAATTCAGTAAAGGTGTTAAAAAAACGAAACCACAACAAATCTAAATCTCTAAACATTGCTTCTAACAAAATCAACTATGCCTTAAAATCAGATCTCAGTGTCAGAGAACCTAATGCAACCAATACCACCCAATAAAGTAGTAATACTAAAATAAGACAAATGGTTTGCTGAAACACACAGCGACAGTATGATTACATCCTGCACACAGCAACTGCAGTCCATGAAATACAGCAGGTATGTCAACAACGTTATACATATGATAGGCATGAGGTTCTGGAACCTCACACCCATTTCGCTTTATATACTAATTCTACAGCTGCACAACCAAAATGAAAGTCAAATCACATCACCATGGCCACAGTCGATTACTGAAGTTTCCAGTTAATTAAGCAATCCCTACACTACAGTTCACTAAATGACAGGCTGAAGCTGCAAAGAGACCCCATATGTACTTATGACAGATCCCAACTAAAGTGGACACATCTGCTACCCTGCTGGAGCATCATGAAACCTTTTATTTTCCCACCTGGGGTGTCACTACAAGTTTATTTTCATCCTTGGTATGTCATCAAAGCTACTAAATTTGTTTTTTTACTCTGTTTTTAGCTGTGCTCTGCTCCTCCACTGACCATTTGGTGCTTCCCCAGCTGTACTACTGACCAATTTCTTCACCTTTGGAGAGAGTGTAAACACTCACTCATTCCTTACGGGCAAGGATCTAGTGGATCCAAGGTGGAGCACTCATCTGTGTGAAAAAAACAAGCATTTTACTTGTAAGCCCCATTCCCACTGCATATGTCCAACAAACTGCAGAAGCCTAGGAGCACAATAGGCATAATCTAGGCTATGTCATTCACGTTGGTGATTGATGTAATCCAAAAAAACTGCAGCCCCCCCCCCCCCCCAAAGCCAGTGCTCCTGTGTGGTCTCTCACCTCCACCAAGGACTCTGTGGGATTGTATACCTCAAGCAATTTGTCCCACACCCTCCCCCTAAAGAGAGGCAAGCCAGTTAAGTTGCTTTGCATCTCCTTCTCCATGCCAGATCCAAGAGATAGTCAAGCCACTATTAAAACTTGGTTTGCCTAGGTTGTAGTCAAGGATTTAGCTATCTATGTCATTAGAGCCAGCAAAGCTATTAAAATCTCATCAAACTCTCTATTTATACTAGTTGATAAAAAATTTAAATTAAACCTCTCACATTGCACAAGCTAAACACATGTACAAAACTCCAAGAATCTTGCCCACCTAAAACAAACCACTAAACAAAACATAACCATACCTTTCAACTGTCCAGATTTTCACTGACTGTCCACATTTTTGCCTCATATTTTTAGTCTGTTCCTCATAAAATGTGTTTTTTTCTGGCAAATCATTGACGACCGAAGTCACTAAATAATATTGACTTCACATCCTTCGGAAAATGCATAATAATTCAAAAACTGTTACTCTAGCAACTTTCTAAGTTTATAGGAGCAATATCTAAAATAAGTCCCTATTTTTGTGTCTTTTTCCCCCTTAATTCCTGGACTTGTCCAGATTTCTTGCATTGAGAGGTTCAGAAGTAAGAATATAACATTACTTCCAAATAAAGAAAATAGAACAAAAACAAAATACATACATCCCAAGCACATCAACACAGAAAAAATCACATGCTCACACCTAAAATAACATATCTGGCAGACCATAAATCAACAGTCTACCTAAATCCACTGTAAAATTCATATCAGAATGAAAAAAAGTTAAAATAAAAGAATAAGAATTAAAAAAAACACTGTTTGCAAATAATCAGAAAACAGCATTGCTTGTAAAAATAGATTATATTCTGTCAAAACTAAGAGCAAGCTATCTAACATCATAACAAACCTACAAAATAACAAATCCTGCTATAAACCCCACACTACTAAAACACACCAAAGTAACAGACATAAAAAACAGACAGAAAGTACTTCAGAACTATCAAATATTATGAAAGTTTTGGTACATTTTTTTAATATTTTTTTATTTTGCATTATTAGTTAAGTTTGATATTTTCTAACAGTATATTGTGGTTCGGGGTTTGTTAGTTTTATAGTTTAGTTATTCCACTTAATTGATTGTGGTTAGTTTACAAGGAGCAAATAAACCACCCCTGTCCTACCTAATGCCCTATTCAGCTGAAACTTAAGCAATTACTTAAGCCCACCTAAGTAAATGGGAAATGCCACCCTAACATAGATAAACAGAGTACATGGGGGTCTGGTTTATAGGATGAAATAAATATCTTGTACCAAACCTTATTCCCAAAACCTACAGTACAACATCTTTCCTGTGTCACACATCAAACCACCAGACCTCTAGCCACCAAACACACATATAAAGAGCATGGGAGTCATTTTGTAGTCCCTCTGGAACACTTATTTGTTCAGTGTTCTACAGGATCTTACATATTTAATGATGCTCGGTGAAACCTTTTCGCTTGACATTATAAAGCTCTGAAGGCATCACCCCCCCCCCCCCTTGTTAAACCAAAATTCCAAGGATACCTGAATGCCTGTCTGATACTGGTAAATCCAGTCACTAATTTATAGGTTAATAGAGAAGTACTAGGCTAGTTGCCTTTGCAGGCCACTTTAAGTCTAGCCAAGTTTCCTTTTATGTGCTCGACTTAACCTGTTCCACTTGGTTAGAGACTGGTCTTACCCATCCCATGGTCGATAATTGTATATTACCCTAATGAGAATAACTGGGATCATACCATAGAAAATATGAAGGGACCCGTGCATGGGATAAAGCATTTAGGAGCTGCCTCTGTCCATTACTAATGCAGGAGACAGCTCTGGGTTAAATGTTCTGTTTCCCATTCATAAATCCAAGATGAGCTTGAATATGGACAGGGATGAACTTTGTTTTATGTGGATGGGGAGGTCTGTTCCAGTGAAGTGGTATCCTCTGTAAGTTATACCTGTCCCTCCAAACTTTTCTATTGGTGTTGCAGAACAGATTTAGATATAGCCAGACACAAGTCACCTATTAGCAGTTTGTAGGATACTAAATACAGTGACAGGTCTTTTGAGTCGGTCCATGCAGAACATGTTGTTTAGGCCTTGCATCATTTAATAAAGTATCTCTGTGGGTGTTCTGGTTATTGCATGTGTCTTGGCAAAGACATGCCAAAGACAGCATATTCAATGACTTATTTAATGAGGACTGAGTAAAGGGGACCAAAGACATCCCTAAATTTAGATACAATCACATTGTATATAAGCTATTCAATATTGAAGGACTTTCTTACAGCAATGTACACATATTGGTCAAAAGTCAGGTCACTGTCCACATACACTCCCAAAATTAAACCTGGAATAATATTCCTCTTCCAATTAGATTCTTAGTTTGAATCAATTCAAATCTTCACTGAAGAACTTTTAACTTCAACGCTCAGTTTAAAAAAAAAAGCAACTGCGTCAGCTCTTAGCGGCATATTGTCAATGTGGTAGTTCCCTGGAATAGATGACTTCCCAAAGGGTACAATAATACATTTTTGGCATTTAGTTTCAGTCCATGACTTTGGCACTAGTTATTTATTTAGGGAAAACTTTCCTTGGGTATTCAGTGACTGCTCCTAGCTTGCAGTCATCTGCACACCTAGTCAGCCAGAGCCCTTTGGTATTGGCTTTTTCTTTAGAAAAGTAAATGCCTAACAGGATAAGTCCCAGCACAGAACACTGGGGGCCTCCACTGGTGACTGGTCTCTTTGTGAATGTAACTTCCCCTATTTTGATTTCCTGTGTTCTATCTGTGAGCAATTTTGCCAGACGTCTCTATTTAAGTGGGACTGTCCCTGGATCAGCAGCCCAATTCAGAGTCCCACACTGCCGGTTAAAATCCCGGTGAAACAGCCTCTGCTTTGCGATTTATAATTGGCCTGTATGCCAGTATATGAGCCAGTCATAGGTTCACAGGTTCATAGGTGTGTACTAGGCTAATGGCCCTGGAGCCTTTACAAGCCTAGCCCATAGAAGTGCCCTGGCATCATGCTGCCCAACGTTAGTTCCCAGTGCCTTTATCAAGCAGAGCCACTGGAGTGATCCCCGGGGTGAATTTTCTATTACCTATCAACTCATCAAGATTTCTCTTGAAGAGGGACAGCGAGGTGCTCTGCTTGACATGTATGGGAAGTCTACTCCAGAGTATTGTCAGTCTCTGAGTGAGGAACCCGTCCCTCCAGCATGTTCTGTTGATTGTAGAAATGAGGTTGAGGTCTGTGGAGCATGTGGTGTGGAGTGATTGGGATTTCTTTAGATGTAGCATTTCTAACAGAGCTAGGTCAGACATGGCTTTGTAAGTCAAGCAGAGATTGCCTTTAAGTAGGCGATATGAGACAGAACAGCTGGAATGTTTTGAGTCTGTCTGTGTAGGACATTTGTTTAATGTCTAGGATCCTCTTCGTGAGGTACTTCTGTGGCCTCTCCAACTGTTGCAGGTGTCTAGTGAGGTACATGCCAAATGGGGCATTACACTCGATGACTGGTCTAATGAGGAAAGAGTAGAGAGAGACAATGGCCTCTTTCTTCCTGGATGCAAAACCCTTGGTAATGAGATGTGCCACACAGAAGGACTTTCTGACCACACTGGCAATGTGATGGTCAAAGGAGAGGTTGCTGTCAACCTGCGTCCCCAGATCTCTTATAACGCCTTCAGTGTTCAGTGGACTCCCACTGATGTGGTAGTTAGTGGGAACTGAATTTTTACTAAAGGGGATGATGACGCATTTTTTGGCATTAAGCTTAAGGCCATGGTTTCAACACCAGTCATTGGTCTCAGTGAGGCCTTTCTGTAGGACGTCTCCATCACTTGGGGAGTTAATAATGACTCCCAGCTTGCCGTCGTCTGTGAACTTGGTCAGCCAGACTCCCTTTGTGTTGGCCTTGACTGTTGAGAAGTAGATGCCGAACAGGAGAGGACCCAGGACCGATCCCTGTGGGACTCCATTCATGACTGGTCGGCAGTCTGACTTGGAGTTCGCTACTTTCACACTGTGTGTTCTATCTGTGAGCCAATTTGTAACCCACCTAGTGATATAGGGGTTGATGCCTAGTTTGGTGACTTTATCAATAATTCCCGAGTGAGGAATGGTATCAAAGCCCTTGGCCAGATTGAGGTAGGCTGTATGCACTGCCTTTCCTTCATCCACAGCCCTGGTGACTGACTCAAATCAACCAGGTTGAGCAGGCATGATCTTCCTTTCACAAAGCCAAACTACATGGGGTCCAGTGTTTGGAGATTTCCTATATCTTTGTTAATCAGGTCCATGATGATGTGCTCCCTAGCTTTACATATCAGACTTGTCAGGCTAATGGGGCGATAATTCCCAGGGTCTGTAATTGCTCCCCTTTGTGGAGAGGGATGACTGTAGCAGCGCACCATTCGGTAGGGATAAAGCCTGAGGTGAGGCTGTGACTGAACAGGGCACACAGATGTGCTGCCAGTTCATTTTGTAGTTCATGTAGAACACAGCCAGGGATATTATTGGGTCCCATGGAAGCTGTATTTTTGGCCTTTGACAATGCAGCTATAACCTGGGCTGCAGTAATGTTGGGTGCCTGGCATTCTTCCAGTATTGTGATTGGTCCTTTTGGGGGGGTAAAGTTGGCAATGAATCTGTCGGCCAGTATGTTGGCAATATCTGTTGGCTCAGTATAGGAGGTGTCATTGTGCAGTAACTCAGAGCAAATCTGGGTATTGCCATGGAGGGTCTTGATATAACAATGAAAGGCTTTGTGATTGTTTTTAGTGTCTGTCGCAATTCTGCCTTCACAGCTGGCTTTAGAGGATTTGATGAGGGATCTCAACTTTTTGTTGAGGCTAATAAGGGAGTTTTTCCAGTCTTGGGACTTCACCTTTTCCTGCAATAGTTTCTACCTTCTGTTGTAGAGTTGAATAATGGCAGGGGACCATCAGATTGGCTTTGTATTTTTGGAGGAGAGTGTCTTGGTTCTGTTGGATAGGGCTAGTTCCATGCATTTATGTACATGTTTGTACAGTGCACTGGTGTATGATTTGGCAGTCATGCAGCTATTTTCCATTGGCATGGGTGCCATGAAGTTAGCCTCTCTTTTTTAAGGAGTCCAAAGTCAGCTTTGGAGAAGTTTTTTAAGGTGGTTGCCTTTACTGGGGGTGTGGGTGAGATGTGGATTTCCATGGTGATTAGTTTATGGTTGGATCTGATCAGGAAGGGAGTGACTGTTGGTGTAGAGCAATGGTTGCCCATGTTACTAATAACCAGGTCAAGGATGCTGCTTCCTCTAGCGGGGGTCAGAATGAGCATCGGAATTGATGAATTCCAGGAAACGTTGGGCCAGTGTATTGGTGCTTGATTAGTTTTCCCAGTTGATGGAGGTGTAGTTGAAGTCTCCTAGTATGAAAGTGTTTGGTTCGACCTTGATAGATTCCAGGATGCTTAGGAATGTGGAATGAGAGGCTAGGAACATGTTGGGGACCTATAGCAGGCTATGACCTGGATCGCAGTCTTACCCAATGTTAGTTGTACCTGCAGTATCTCAGATGCATTATACTGGGCTACTAGTCTGGAGGTGTGCATATCCTTTATGAATATGGAGACACCACCACCTTTGGAGCTTCAGTCCATGTTTCATGGAATGAGTTATAGACTGATAGCGCAGGGGTACTTTCTGCTGCTTTAAACCAGGTCTCTGTTACAGCACAAATGTTGATGTTCTCTATTTTTAGCAGTGCTTCGAGCGAGTGCATCTTGAGATTTAGACTTCTAGCTCTGAGCAGCATGACTCTCAGACTGCATTTATTTATAGCTGTTACAGTGGTAATTTGGTCTTTGGAACACCGCCTAAAAAGACACTATAGGGGTGGCAAGAGCCTGAGCCAGTACTTGGAAACCTATCGAGGTCTGTCAATCATATCATCCCAAGCAGACAGATACTGGATCTCCTTAGAATGATACCAGAAACTTAGCCAATTGTTGAAGTTAATCATTTTTTGTTTTTACTGCGGCATCATTCTGGGTGATGGTAGGATACTGCTCAGGGCTAGTGTCATATCTGCCTGGGCCACATAATCGAAAAGCTCCACCATGTCTCTTTTCATGTAATCCAGGGAGGTGTGTCTCAGGTCATTCACACCCACATGGACAATGACAGGGTCATACCTGTACTTGTTGTGGAGTGACCTGAGTGCATGTGTTATGTGTCAGATTCTGGCACCTGATAGACAGCTGACTGTTACCTTCTCCTTATTCAGCCTAGTGAGTGGGACATCTGTGTGCTTCACTACTGAGTCACCTATGATTCGTGTATTGGGCAAAGTGTTTAACTTTAGGGGCTTAGGTTGAGGGGCACACTGTGGAGGTGAGCTATGTGTCCTGTGGTTTGTGCTGTGTTGTGGTGGTCAAGTGAGTTCCTGTCTTGGAGGTCTCTGCTGCTTGGGTAAATTTCTATTGAGTGCCTCCGTGAAGGTGGGTGTGTGGTTTGTGTTTTTATGTGAGAGCTGTGATAGTGGGTGCTTTGGAATATGTTCCATGTGGTGTGGTGCAGGCGTTGACCTTCTCCTCTTGACCAGCTAGTCCAGTCTTGGCTAGAGAGTGCATAGCTACCAATTTGGTGATACAAGTGCATCTCTCACAAGTTTGAGTGTTGGGAGGTAAGAGGAGAGGGTTGTCTATGTACATGAGGTAGTTGCTACACTGCCTCAGAATGCCCAAGTGCACCAGGTTAATAGGAGAAAGCACAGGGAACTGCCCTTTAATCATGCCAGGAGGGGTGGTAATAACTACTAAGTACTGGAGCTATTTCCATGAAGAATGACTAGTGCTGATGGTTCTTAGGTGTGCTGTAATGTTGTTGTTGTATCTTTCGGCTTTTCCTGGTTAGGGGTCGCCACAGCGGAACTCCGGTCCACTAATGATTGGCAGTAGATTTTTACGTACCGAGTTGCCAGCCCTGACGCACAACCTTCAACGAAGGTACGCCATTCACGCATGTCTCCACACAGAAGACACTTTAGCTGAGAATCGAACGGGACAACGTCTTACTGTGAGGCAACCACGCTACCGCCTCACAGTAAGACGTTGTCCTGTTCGATTCTCAGCTAAAGCGTCTTCTGTGTGAAGACATAGAAATTGCTACAAAAACCTGCTGAAGTGCAAAGCGATTAGGCTAGTTGAAGTGCAAGAGAGAAAGAACTAGCAAGATCTAAGGGAAAAACTGAAGAGCAGACTTTCTGGCACCAGTAATAGTTTACCTCAACTCAGCACCGCTGAGCAGAGCTTAAACAAGCGCAAACCCACGCAAATGCGGGCTTTTAAACCAGAAAGTTGAAAGGGATGGAAAAACTGCCAAATGTTCAATAAACTACAATTTTTGGGCCAGAAATTGCTCCTCTTGTGGTAGATATGCTACCTAGTGCTTACCTAGTGCTTACCACTCCCACTGATCAGCTAGAAGACTTCCCTCCAACACAGAAAGGCTTGGGGGGCTCAGAAGCTTTCAAACAGTCCTGGATACAGCAAATCTGTATCAGGACTAGACTAATTACAGGAAAGGTGGGAAACAAGCTCAAATGTAGGCTTTTAAACCAGAAAGCAAAGCGAAGCCACTTCTGTAAAATGCAGAAGACTGTGTTCTAAAAAGTACAGTTGTGTACACTTACCATAAATGTAGATGTTCGAGTGTATTCACTGTTGCAGTCATCACATTTGGGTTATCTGCCTGCAGGTAGCCCTCAGCTGGCCTAAATACCAGAGTCTTGGATTCCTGCGTTGGATGCTGTCTCTTCTTCCATGATGTTAGGTCATCAGGGGTATAAAACATGCAGCTGACGCCATTGCATCAGTTTTTCTTGCCCCAGATGTCAGGTGCCCCAACAATGGGAAGCAATTATATGTTATGGTACACCTCCATAAAAAAGCAAATACAACAGAAAACTTAAATACACCTAGCAAGAAGGAAAGGTAGAGTCAATAGAAGTCAGGGGGCTGGAGGGAGGGTAACCAAGACTGCAACAGTGAATACACACGAACATCTACATTTATGGTAAGTGTACACAAATGTACTATGTTCTTCGTGTTTCACTGTTGCAGTCATTACATTTGGGTTGATTCCCAAAGCTAAGGAAGGGAGGAGGAAGTTAGGGAGCTATTAAGCCCTGCAAGACTGCAGTGGCAAAACCATCTCTGGATTTAGAAAAAATAGGCATGTGGTAATGCTTGGTGAAGGTATGTACAGAGCACCGGCTAGCAGATTCTAGGATGTCCCTGATAGGGACTCCTCTGAGAAAGGCTGTAGAGGTAGCTGCAGCCCCGGTGGAATGTGATCTTATCCCCGGTGAGGTAGGTTTTCCACGGTGCTTGTAGCAGAAATTAATGCAATGGGATATCCATTTAGAAATGGTTTGCTTTGAAATGGCCTTACCCTCTGCAGCAAAGACAACTAGCAGCTGTTCAGATTTTCTGAGAGGTTTAGACCTGTCCAAATAATGTCTGTGCGCATCCAGAGAGTGCAGTATTCGTTCTCCTTTGTTTTGTGGATTAGAGAAAAAAGTGGGCAAATGAATGGACTGATTTAGGGCCACACTAGACACCACCGTGGGCATAAAGGAAGGATTGGTCCTGAGGGAAACTCAGTCTGCATGGAAGATAATGAAGGGCTCCACTGCCATGAGGGCCTGTAATTCTGACACTTTTCTTGCTGAAGTGATGGCTAGAAGGAAGGCTGTTTTCCAAGAAAGGATTTCAACTCTGCAATTGCAGCTGGCTCAAAGCGAGGGAGAGTGAACTTTTCCAATACAAAGTTAAGGTCCCAGGCTGGAGTAGGGGCTCTCCTGGGGGGGTCTTAAATTTTTGTCCCCTCTAAGGAATTGCTTTAGCAGGGGGTGAGAGAAGAGGGGTGGCTCAGTATTATAATGTACTGAAATTGCAGAGGCATGAATTTTAATTGACGAGAAGGATAGGCCCTTATGGAGCACTTCTGTTAAGTACTGAAGAATATGAGGTAAGCTGGGCACCGTTGTGCCCATCCCCTGAGTCTGGCTCCAGGAACAGTATCTTTTCAACTTTTCAGCACAGGATTTTCTAGTACTAGGCCGACTTGCCTCCAGAATGACATCTAGCACGTGCTTACTGAGGGAAGCTATTGGAGAGCTCAAGGAATTTGCCAGATTGCACGGTTCAGGGTTTGAAGCTGAGAGTGCAGAATCTGGCCCGCCTGCTGGGACAGCAGGGAAGGGGTCTGAGGCAGGTGCCATGGTTCCAACAGTGTCATACTGTGCAAAAGGGGGTACCAGTGCTGGCGTGACCAGTCTGGTGCAATCAGTATTGTCCTTGGCTTGTCCTGTTTGATCTTTTGCAGAACCTTCGAGAGGAGAGGCAGAGGGGGAAAGGCATAAACCGAGAGGTTTTCCCAGGTAAAGGACAGGGCATCCACTTTCCAAGCTTGACTGTGGGAAGTCCTTGTGCAGAATTTGTCCAATTGGTAGTTCTGAGGGGAGGCAAACAGGTCTACCTCTGGAGTCCCCCATTTGTTCCTCAAGAGGTTGAATATTTTTGGTTTCAGTTTCAATTCATGTGGGTCTATGAGATTTCTGCTTAGGTCGTCTGCCAGTGAGTTTAGCTTGCCTGGCAGGAATTGAGCTTGTAGGTGCACTTGATAGCTCAAGGCTGTGTTCCACAGAGCCATGGCTAATCTGCAGAGAGGGTACGAGTGGGTTCTCCCCTGCTTGTTTATGTACAACATAACTGTGGTGTTTTCTGTCTTTACTAATAGTTGTCCTGGAAGAATGCGGTCTTTGAAGGCTGTCAGGGAATTCTGTACAGCTAACATTTCTTTTGGGTTGATATGCAGGTGCATCTGTCTCTGGTTCCATTTGCCCTGAATGCACTGCCCGGCCAAGTGAGCCCCCCCCCATGCATAGTCTGATGCATCTGCTGTTAGGGTTTGGGCGGCAGGGGTAGAGTGAAAGGGAGCCCCTTGTTGTGGTAGCAGGCCTCTGCCCACCAAAGGAACTCTGTCTTTATACAAGGAATGATAGGAATCATTGATTCCAGGTCCTGAGAATGTTGACACCATAGGATTTTTAGATACCATTGTAGTTTCCTCATATGCAGTCTTGCATATGGAATTAGTAGAATGCAAGAGGCCATGAACCCCAAGGCTTGCAGAATTTTCCTTGCAGATAGCTGGGTCTTTGTGGCCAATAGTTTGAAGTAGGTTGTCAAATAAACATGTTTCTCTAGAGTGAGGAAAACCATCTGGGAAGTTGTGTTCAAGCTTGCTCCCAGGAATAAAATCTGCTGGTGGGGTACTGGGTGAGATTTCTTTCGTTTATGGTGTACCCCAGTGAGGTTAGAAGTTTCTTTACAAATGCCACATGTGTTAATAGCAAGTCCTGGCTTTCTGCCTGAATCAGACAATCGTCCAAGTATGGGTATATCTGAATATTTCTCTGCCTGCAAAATGCAATGGCTGGAGCCAGATACTTTGTGAATACCCTGGGCACAGTAGATAAGCCAAAGGGAAGTGCAGAGAACTGATAGTGCATGAAGCCTGCCCTGAAGCGTAGGTATTTCCTGCAAGATTCCCTTATTGGAATGTGCAGGTAAGCTTCCTTTAAGTCTAAGGTTGACAACCAGGCATCTTTGCCTAGCATAGGCAGCAGCTGTTGAAGTGTTAGCATTTTGAATTTTGGGATTACCAGAAAGGTGTTTAGAATAGAGAGGTCCAGGATAGGACGTCAGGAGCTGTCTTTTCTGGGTACCAGGAAAAGTCTTGAATAAAAACCATGTCCCCTTTGCTCTGCTGGGACAGGTTGAATAGCCCTGATACTTACAAGAGAGAAAACCTGCTGTTGGGCCTCCTCCCACTGATTTGGGGGGTAGGTCTGGCCAACCATTTGGGGTTGTTAGGGTGTGGAAGTGGAATCTGTATCCTTGGGAAACTATATTCAAAACCCATTTGTCCTGGGTAATGAGTTCCCAGTTTTTTGCATGCAGGGCGAGCTTTCCTCCTAAGGGAGCACGCAGTTGAGCAGGGCTTGGAAGGGTTAAGGTTAAGTCATTGTGCCATTTATCCGTAGGGGGGTGGCTTACTACTCCCTGCTTTGGAAGTGGGAGCCTCCCACTGCTTAGGCCTGTGCGTAGCCTGAGACTGTAACCTAGGTGGTCTGCTGTTCCTGGGTTTGGACTTAGAAGGCCTGGAAGAGACTGGAAAGGACCAATTCTTTGAAGGCCAATGCCTACTAAATCTGGGAGGCTGTACTTGTAGGAAATCTTTAACAGTTTGCATAGATTTAGCTTTTTCCTCCATCCTTTTGAGGGCTTCTTCTGTTTTGTTGCCAAACAGGCATCCAGTAATTTAGCTTTAACATGATCTGGCAAGTTTTGCTCCTTAAACCAAGCATGCCTTCTAAAAGTACAGACCCAGTGACAGCAGCCCTGCAAGATGCTTCTAAAGAGTGAAAACCACATTGCAAAGTATGTTTACCAACTTGTTCTGCAGAATGCATTAAATCCTGTAATTCTTTGTGTTCAGCACAGTCAGGAATCAACATAATTTTCTTTTTAAGCAGTCCCAGAATATGCTGCTGGTACTTTAACATATGAAACTGGCAATTTAAAGCCCTAATGGCCAAAGTAGCAGAAGTGTATACCTTCTTACCCCATCTGTCCAAGGCTCTAGAATCTCTATTAGAAGGGGTAGGATTTTTGGCAGCAGTAGCCTTAATACCTTTTGGTCCTTGGGAAATGGTCTCTGGATTCGCAGTAGGATTCTTGAAGAGGAACTTGTGAGAGTCAGGTACTCTGTAATTCCTGTCAGGTTTTCTGGGAGCTGGAGATAAGGTGTCTGGGGAAAGGCTAGATTCCAAGAAAGCATCACCTACAACATCCAGAACAGGAGGGATAGCTAAATGCCTGTGTTGAGGAAGGAGTAAGAATTTCCTAAGCCTCTTTTTGGAGTCAGAGTAATCCTGGCTTTCCCAGCGGAATTCCTCCCTAAGAGTGTGCAAGGTTTCACCAAAAGAAAAATCTTCTGGAGGGAAAGCAGAGGTAATGGAATCCTCTGCATCAGAATCCTCATAGGTAGATAAGGGCAAATCCTGGTAATAAGAAGGAACAGAAATATCAGATTCCTGATCAGAAGAATCAGAAGGAAAATCAGTTCTAGGTCTCTTAGAGGGGGAAGGTTGGCTTCCCCTAATTAAGGTAATAAGGTCTTCAGCCATTCTAAGCATTTGTTTTTTAGGCATATGGGCCTGAGCATGCAGTTTTGGACGTCAGTTTTCTAGGCGTGGTGCGAGTTTTAGGCCTGGATGAAGAAGATGGCGTTGGGTTACAATGCAAGTCTGTAGGCCTGAATACACCCTCAGAAGCCGGTGCCTGCACAGTGGCTATGGACCCATCCAAGGTAGAGACATCCGCAGGTTCCATAGTCGAAGAAGCATCTCGTGGCATACTGGACTCCGAATGTGTCTCAGTAGAGGCCTGCGAATCTGAAGTAGCGGGTATCAGGGGCTGCAAAAGCGCCTCACTGAGTACCAGCGGACTGGTGACAAGCTTAACGGAAGCGTTGTCGGCAGTTTTGGACCTATGCGGTCTGTCTCTGTCTTTATCCTTACGTTTTTTCAGAAGATTGGTGGTCGGATGGCTTAATGAAGCCATTTTGGAGTACAGATACTGAGTACCAAAATAATTTGCTGTAAAGATAGCCTGACGACGAATAGTTCAGAGGTTGAACAAGGCACAAAACCGACAGCGAGGGATGTCGTGGTCTGGGCCTAAGCAGGGAATGCAGTACGAATGAAAATCTTTATGAGGTATTTGCTTTTCACAGGTAAGACAATTGTTAACTTTTACTGACATCGGCTGGAGCAAGAAAAAAGATCCCCAACGGGGTACTTATCTTTTTGAAGACTTCGGTTCTGAAACTTCAAAATGAAAATTTCAGGAGTCGGCCGACCGGCACTTGTGAAAGTACAGTTTTGTACCTACCATAAACGTAGATGTCCGATAGGTATGCATCTGCAGTCTTAACATATGGGTTGCCCTGCCTCAGGCAGCCCTTCAGTCGGCCGGATTCCAAAGTCTGGGTCTGGCCTCGGCTGATGTCGCAATTCACCCGACGTCATAGCTGCTGTGGTATAAAGGCATCAGCCGACACCATTTTCCTCAGTGTTTCTTGCCCCAGATGCCAGGTGCCCTCTAGGAAGGCTAAATTTGGATAAATGCAAATAATCCCAAACAGTAGAGAGCAAAAATTATATATATATATATATATATATATATATATATATATATATATATATATATACACACACACACACATATATACAAAAACAAATACACCATAATAATTTCCCCCAGCTAGCTAAAAGAGGGGTAGGTACCCTAGGAATACCACAGAGGGGAAGGAGGGTGGGTAATCCTGACTGCAGATGCATACCTATCGGACATCTACATTTATGGTAGGTACAAAACTGTACTATGTCCTTCAAGGATGCATCTGCAGTCCTAACATATTGGTAGAATACCATAGCCAAACTGGGGGAGGAGGCACTAAGATAAAGATGGTGTAGTCAAGATCCCTTGCAACACAGCAGTTGCAAAACCTGCTTGGGATCTGGAGTATAAAGGAAGGTTATAATGCTTGGCAAATGTATGCACGGAGCTCCAAGTAGCAGCTTCTAAAATGTCTTTGGTAGCCACTCCTCGTAGGAAAGCTGTAGTGGTGGCTGTAGCTCTTGTGGAATGAGGTCTGATATTTTAAGGAGTTGTCTTTCCATGAAAAGAGTAGCAAAATCGTATGCAATTTCCTATCCATTTTGAGATTGTCTGTTTTGAAATTGCTTTTCCTTGCATTCCTGTTGCATATGCTACCAGAAGTTGGTCAGTTTTTCTGTTGGTCTTAGTTCTGTCCAGATAGTAGCATAATTGTCTGTGCACATCCAAGGTATGTAGCAGTCTTTCCCCCCTGTTCTGTGGGTTGGGGAAGAATGTAGGTAAATGAATCGCTTGGTTCAATGATACTCTGGAGACCACTTTTGGCATAAAGGTAGGGTTGGTTCTCAGAGACACTCTATCCTGATGGAAGATAAGGAAGGGCTGTACTGCCATTAATGCCTGTAATTCAGATACCCTTCTTGCTGAAGTGATTGCTAGCAGGAAAGCAGTTTTCCAAGACAAGAACTGTAAATCTGCTGTTGCTGCTGGTTCAAAAGGGGGAAGTGTTAACCTTTCCAGCACAAAGTTGAGATCCCATGTAGGTAAAGGTGGTTTCCTTGGAGGCTTTACGTTTTTGATTCCTCTCAAGAACTGTCTGAGTAGAGGATGAGAGAAGACAGGAGGATCCATGTTGTATTCTGCTGAGATTGCTGATGCATGAATCTTAATGGAGGAGTAGGACAGGCCATTGTGGAACAGTTCTGCTAAGTATTCCAGGATGTGTGCTATGTTTGCCAGTGAGACATTTTCTCCCTTTGCTGCACTCCAAATGAGGTATCTTTTCCATTTGGCTGAATAAGTTTTCCTTGTGGAGGGTCTGCGAGCCTCCAGGATAATGTCCTTAACCCTCTGAGATAAATCTGGGTTATTTTGTTTTATGCAATATTCCAAGCAGCTAGCTGCAGTGTTTTCAAGTTTGGATGTAGGATCTTGTAGTTGTTCTGTGTTAGAAGTAAGGGACATAGAGGTAGAGGCCATGCGTATGTCCGAGACATGCTTCTCAGTAGCGGGTACCAATGTTGCCTCGGCCAGTCTGGAGCTATCAGGATTACCCTTGGCTGATCCTCTTTGATCTTCAGTAGGACTTTGTACATCAAAGGAAGAGGTGGGAATGCATATGCTGTCAGGTTTTTCCAGCTGAAGGAAAGGGAGTCCACCCTCCAAGCAAGTAGGTGGTATGCTTTTGTGCAGAATTTCTTCAATTGGTGGTTGTGTGGGGAGGCGAACAGGTCTATCTCTGGTAGTCCCCATTTCTTTGTTATGGTTTTGAAGATATCTGGATGCAGCATCCATTCGTGAGCATCCGTGGTAGTTCTGCTTAAGGTGTCTGCTAGAGAATTTTCTTTTCCTGGTACAAATCTGGCCTGAAGTTGAATGTTGAGATTCAGGGCCACATTCCACAGGTCCATTGCCATCCGGCATAGAGGATATGAGTGTGTACCTCCCTGTTTGTTGATGTACCACATGACTGTGGTATTGTCCGTCCTTATCAGAAGGTGACCTTGTTGAAGGAATGGTCGGAATGCCTGGATTGCATGTTTCACTGCCAGCATCTCCTTTAGATTTATGTGTAGATTCAGCTGGTCTTGGGTCCATAGGCCTTGTATGCACTTGTCCACCATGTGTGCCCCCTAGCCTAGGTCTGAGGCATCCGTGGCGATGGTCTGGATTGGATGAGGTTTGTGGAAAAGCAGTCCTCTGTTCAACTGACAGGCCTGAGCCCACCACTGGAATTCGTGCTTCAGGCATGGAATTATTGGAATCTGGGCTTCTAGACTGTGCTTGTGTTGAGACCATACATTCCTTAGGTACCATTGCAACTTTCTCATATGCAGCCTGGCATGCGGAATCAATATTATGCAGGATGCCATGTAACCCAGGGCTTGCAGGACTTTCCTTGCAGTACGCTGAGTTTGTGTTGTTAATGTCATGAAATATACTGGTAGTTGCTTTTGTTTTTCTTCTGTGAGAAAAGCCATCTGAGTTGATGTATCCAGTTCTGCACCCAAGAATGTTATCCTTTGGGATGGTACTAGTCTTGATTTTTGCATGTTGACTGTGTATCCCAAGGCTTGCAACAGTTGTATGACCTTTTCCAAATCTTTTGTTAATTTTGCCTTGTTGTCCGCTTGTATTAGGCAGTCGTCCAGGTATGGGTAAATTTGAATTCCCTGAAGCCTGCAATGAGCAATTACTGATGCCAGGCATTTCGTGAATACTCTGGGCGCAGTAGATAAGCCAAAGGGCAATGCTGAGAATTGATAATGCTCTGATCCTGCAAGAAATCTGAGGTGTCTTCTGCAATCTGGTCGTATAGGGACGTGCAGGTATGCCTCCTTGAGATCTAGAGTCACCAGCCAAGACTCCTTGCCCAGCATGGGAAGAAGTTGCTGGAGGGTCAGCATTTTGAATTTTCGAACAATGAGGTATGTGTTCAGAGCGGACAAGTCGAGAATAGGTCTCCATTGATTTTCTTTTCTTGGTACAAGGAAAAGCCTGGAGTAAAATCCTTGGCCTTGTTCCATAGGCGGTACCTTTTCTATAGCTGTCATCCTTAGTAAGTTGTTGATTTGTCTTAGAGCGTCTGTTTTTTGGCTTGGTGGTAGGTTTGGCATTCCTCTCTTTTTTGGTAGAGTGTGGAAGTGAAACCTGTAGCCTTTGTCTATTGTTTGTAAAGTCCATTTGTCTCCTGTAATGTAATGCCAGTTGTGGGAAAATAAAGCTAGTTTTCCGCCCAAGGGCACTTCCAGTTGTTCCCTGGTAGGCGGAATCAGAGCCAAGTCATTGTGTCTGTCCAGTGGAAGTGGTTGTAGTTGAATCTGTGGCAGTACTTCTCTAGTTGGTAGGTTGCCACTGACGTCCCCTGTAGGCACCCCTGGATTGACCTCTGCCTCTTGGGTGTCTATTTCTGCCTCTCTGTGCTCTGGAGGTGTCTGGAAAGGACCAATTCTTTGAAGGCCAATTTCTGCTAAACCTCGGAGGTTGGACCTGTAAGAAATCCTTGACTGTTTGGACAGATTTTGCTTTTTCCTCCACCTTCTTTAGAACCTCCTGTGCAGGGGAGCCAAACAAACTTTGTTTCTCCATAGGAGCATCTAGGAGTTTTGACTTAACATGGTCTGGTAAGGATTGTTCTTTTAACTAGGCATGCCTTCGAATCACTGTTCCAGTCATAGCTGATCTAAAGGAAGCCTCCAGTGCATCATAGCCACATTTTAAGAAATGGTTACTGACCTGCTGAGAGTTATGTACCAAATCCTGAAGGGACTTGCGGTCTATAGGTCCAGGAGAGGACAGTTTTTTATTTAGCTGGTCTAACAAAAATTCCTGGTACTGAATCATGTGAAATTGACAGTTTAAGGCCCTGGCCGAAAGAGTAGCAGAAGTATAAACCTTTTTACCCCATCTCTCTAATGCTCTAGATTCCCATTCAGAGGGGAGAGGATTTTTGGCAGAGGCAGCTGCCACAGCTTTAGAGCCCTGTGAAATGGTTTCAGGATCTGCCACAGGAGCCTTATACAAATGGTAGTGTGTGTCCGGGACCCTGTAATATCTGTCAGGCTTGGCAGGGGCCGGAGGAAGAGAATCAGGGGCAGTACAGGCATCATTATATGCATCATCAACAACTGTTAGTACTGGAGGAATGGCTAAAGGCCTATGCTGTGGTAAGTGTAAGAAAGTCCTTAGCCTTTTCCTTGAATCTGAAAAATCCTGGCCCTGCCATTGAAAGTGTTCCCTCATAGCATGTAAGGTTTCCCCAAAAGAAAATTCTTCCGGAGGAGAGGCAGAAGGAATGGAGTCTTCTGCATCAGAATCCTCATAAGGAGAATATGGGCCTTCCTGAGGGTCTGAGATATCGGAGTCATCCAAGGAATAGTCTGTAGAAACAGGTTCCGGGGGTTCAGTCCTAGGCCTCTTCTCTGGAGGGGGTTGAGAGGCCCTGTCTGGGTGAGGTTGGGATCCCCTGATCAAAGAAATGAGATCCTCAGCCAGGCTGAGCATTTGAGAACTAGAGGTAGGCCTGTGTGAGGGAATTTTAGCAGGTAAGGCCTTAGAAGATTTAGCTGCTTTAGCCCTGGAAAAAGCCTTGATAGACATAGATGCAGGGGGTCTAGCAGCCCCACGTGCAGGGGTAGATATGTCTAAAGGAATAGTATCTGACAAATCCTGGGTGCTTGCTTCTGTAGGAGCAATTTCTGTAGCCGATTCAACCATGCTCTGTGAAGCCTCGGCTATCGGAGGCCTGTTTTCGGCCGAAGGAAGAACCGAGGACTCGGTTTCAGCTGAAACCGAGACACTCGCGGTTGGCCTAACCGTGGTTTCAGCTGAAATCGCGGACCGCGAGTGTCGGTCCTTTTCCTTGCGCTTTTTAGCTAATTGTGCTTTCGGAGTCTCCGACGGCATTTTGTAAGCAAAAGCGGGACCAAAAAACTCCTCTGCAAACTCCGACCGACGTCTAAGCGTCCGTTGGTTGAAGGAAGCACAGGCTAAACAAGCTGATACGTCGTGGTCCGGGCCTAAACAAGGAAGGCAGTAAGAGTGGAAATCCTTATGAGGTACTTGTTTCCCACAAGTTAAACAATTATTTACTTTGTCTGACATCGGCTGAGGCAAGAAAGAGTCCCCAACGGGGTACTTAGCTTTTTAGAAGTCTTCGGTAGTAGAAATCTCTGGATCTGACCGACCGGCACTTGCGAACAGCTTCTGCTTCGGGCACCGCGCGGCAAGAAAGACTAGGGAAATGGTGTCGGCTGATGCCTTTATACCACAGCAGCTATGACGTCGGGTGAAGTGCGACATCAGCCGAGGCCAGACCCAGACTTTGGAATCCGGCCGACCGAAGGGCTGCCTGAGGCAGGACAACCCATATGTTAGGACTGCAGATACATCCCTGAAGGACATTTGCTTCTGCTTCAGGCACCGCACGGCAAGAAAGACTGATGTAATGGCGTCGGCTGCATGTTTTATACCCCTGATGACCTGACGTCATGGAAGAAGAGACAGCTTCTGACGCAGGAATCCAAGACTCTGGTATTCAGGCCAGATAAGGGCTACCTGCAGGCAGATAACCCAAATGTGATGACTGCAACAGTGAAACATGAAGAACGTCAGCATTTTAGAAGGGGGCAAGCCCCCTGCACCCCTCGTACCCTCTGCTAATTATATATACAAACTCTGATCCTGCACTGTAGTGGAGAAAAGGGCATATTTCCCCATCCCCACTATATCGGGATATTAGGACAATTCACTGTCTAAACAAATAGGGATATGTTCGACTTTTTAAACAGTCGATCATATGCATTTGACTATATGAAATTCGACTACTTAAAAAGTCAATCTTTTAACATAGACACATGCGCATACACATTACAGAGCAGAATAAGCATTTATTAATAAAAGTAATTAAAGGTACAATATTCACAAGATGGACAAACCAGGAGGGTAGCAGTGAGCATCACAAACTACTAAAAGTTCTGTGTTCTTAATTTGATTTGTACCAAGCAATTTCCATAAATCTGGGCAGTGGCTTTAATGTAGTATTTTGTGTATGAACACATGCTGTTCCTACAACATTCTATTTCTAAACATCATGCAATTTATCTTGTGTAATACGATACAGCAGAAGGATGGCCACAGATTCGGTAATTCTGTTATAGGCATAGGCACTACCAAGTTTGTCTAATGAATGTTTAAGACTCCCCACAGCTAGGGTACCATACATGCGTTCTGGCAAAAGAACAGCCTGCGATAACACCTACTCGGTCTCTGTTACCATAAAAAGGTTTTATTCTACAGAGGACACTCTATCTTCAATTAGTTTTCTTTACAACTGTGCTCATGTATTCTTTGAAAAAAAAGTCATGCTTGAGGATTTCCCTACAGATTTTCTTCTCTCGACTTGCTTGACAGCATCAGCTGTTCCTCTTATGTAGCAAGTGCAAATTTGCAAAACTATAATTTGTCAAAATGATGTTGCACAGAATGTAATGTATGCTCTGTAATATAATATGACTGAAAATTATAACCAATAGAAAAAAAGAACTACTGTTCTGTAATAAAGTCAAATCTTTTTATTTTACTGACATGCATCTTCATGTCCGAGCCCTTCTACATGTGAGTCTGCCAATAAAGCAGTTACACAAAATGCAGTTATACTGCTGGGGAAATTCTGTTCAAGTTGAGTGACAGTTTCTTTGCTCTGCATACTCTTTTGAATAAGTACAGAGGTGACTTAATTAACTCATGGGACAATGACTGTTAATTAATTGACAGTCACTTCTGAGTTCTGTATTATTCTTACATGACTGTAGCTGTGGATGGGGCACATATACAATAAACAGTAAAGACTACTATCCTACACATACACAGCACATGCTGGACTACTGCCAGTCCACCTACCACCTACAAACACACAATACTGTCGAAAAAGTGAGGCTTTAATAACACAGTGGTAGACTGGATAATCCTGGCTAACTACAAACAGGAAGAACAGGAAGACACTTGACCCAAAAAAAAAATCAGCACAATTATGTCACAGACTAGTGACCAGCATTTGCATACCAATAAAGAAAGAGTCTGATTGGATGGGAGGAGGTTAGGGCTCATTTACTGGTAGCAGTATACACTATAGTGCCCTTAATCTTCTCAATAGTCCTGGATGGGAGTCTGACTGACCCAGTAAATGAGAGGAGTTAGCGGCAGCTGATGCCAACTGTGTGGGGAAAAAAAAGACAAATGGACTGAGTAGCCAACATACAATGTCTTGAGCTCTCAGACATGATACAGTCGTAAGTTACTGCAATGGAGTCCCCAGCTAAAAGCTCAGGGAATCATAGTGTAGCTACTCAATTTAGCAATAGGGCTGCTAAGAAGACATGCCGCACAACAAATGGAAACAATATCATAACAATCTTTATTGGTCCACACAAATGGAAACAGTATCATAAAATTCTTTACTGGTCCACACAAAGAAATGACAGTCGCAAGGCTAGTAAGGCAAACAGGAAAACAATTAATGACATGTTAAGCATGAGTACAAATGTTAGGTGCTGCCAATACGTCCAGGGACTACATTTCCTCAACCAGTGAAAAACTAACTGTTAACATCCCTGCACAGACAGGTATAGTTACAGATGATACAATAAAAAGAAACCGTATTTACAGTCATACCGACAGACAGCACCAAGAATGCCGTTTTCTGCCAAAAGTCACAGTTTTGCCTTCACAGATGATTTTCCACAAGCCTTCATTTAAAATACAGGACGCTGGATAGCTACACTTTAACTGTGCTGATAAACAGGATCCTCTACAAGATGCAGTTGTGGCTGAAACTAGAAGCAGACTGAACGAGTTCCCATACCTAAAGGATGAGAGCTGCACAACGTATACAACAAACCAATAAGGATATTTAGTCCCTTCACAAAATGACTGAAAAATGTTTCAAATCAGAAATTATCTTGAAGAACATAGTACCCAACCACAAAAACAACACTGACTCAGTTCAGTGCAGCTTTTGCTAAACTTGTTGACTGTACTGCACCATATAGTGACATGGGATAATATGTTGTGGAAATTATTCTAAGTTTCTCCAGGGTTGTTAAAATTGTAGGTTACTATGTGAAAGAAAGACTCAATGCCATTGCCTTTAGTACAAAAGCCCACTAAAAGTATAGTGTGCATCAGAGATCTGTCCTCCCTCAATCCTCTGATCTTCCCTGGTTTCACAAATGATATCAAAATGCATGCAGGTGACTGTATTATGCTCTACATTAGACTTCAAATGTCAATCAGTCCTTGACCAAGACCCTGTACACTCCATTTGACAACCCCTCCTGATGACCTACATACAGCAGGTAATACCACATGCTGAGAAGTAAACCAAGATTATGGTCTCTGCTAGGTAATGACAACCTATCTCCCTCAAACAACAGTATTACGGCATCCTCTACACATAATGAGGTGGTATTCACATGGAAACACATGTTGTGGCATTAGACTGCTTAAAAAGCATGTTGTCAAAACAACCGCAACAGTAATCCAGAAATGGGATCACTTTACAGTAGTAACAGCTTCTACTTCAAACATTCCTTACAATGGCACATGCAGTGATACTGCCAATATTGCTGTATGGGTTCAAAGCAGTTGGTGAGATAACTGGTAAAAATCTTTCTATCTTCAATAACAGACATAGAGAAAACAATGGCAGCTCTTGTACATTTAAGGGAATTCATAAACACTACAATAACAGGCAAATGAGAACCAGAAGCACAGGGAGAAGCTAAGGGAGTCTTCTCCAACATAGGCTTTTTTAAAATGGGACATGAGGTAGTACTTTTGTTTATGTTTATCAGCAGAATCAAACATATGCCATCTTTTAAGCTCCTTATCTCTCTGTCTTTGTCTCTGGACTTCTCAGCCACAAGCTAAGGGGTCAGTCTTAAAAGGAAGCCTGTACTCTAAGTGTGAAGATTGGGTAGAGATGGGCGAAGGCTGCCAGCCTAGTCAAATAGAATTTGATACATAATTCTGGCATTTGTATATATGAATGTAAAATACAGGCTTGTTTCTTAAATGAAAGAAAATACTAAAATGTTGAACTTCAAGATTGTAGCAACATTGTCATCTGCTGTAAGGAAAACTAAGTCAAGCATTTCACATCTGTTCTTTGAAATTATAATTATGTTTTATATGTTCTTTGATCTGTAGAGCTCGGAGTCAGTCTGTCTAGACTAGCACATTCTTTCTATTGTTTTAACTTAAGGAATAATTACTAGAGTGTACATGTGAAATGTCTTTTATTGTTGTACCTTCCTGAGCAGGTGTTGGCTTGCTAAATAATGTAGCCTGTGGCCTGGGAACCCCAGGCTAAGTGTCAAAATGATGTAATGAGTATACCGGGAAACCTAAGTGTCAAAATGATGTAATCTGGGAGGGCCCAGCAGAAATGTTTGTTAGCGATTTTAAAAACTATTGCTCAGAGAGAGAGAGAGTGTAAGCATTTTGATCTTAGACATTCAACTCAGCACTGCCTTATGCTCTCTTTATGTAAGTAGTACGTTAGAACTGTGTTTTCTCCTAGAAGTAGCCAGGAATTATAAAGATTAGACTAAGTGTTTTTCTGTTATGTCAGAACTGTACTACTGAATTATTTTAAGTTTCTGTGTCATCTCTGAACTCTTGAATAGCACTGTGGTGTAGTAGTAATGTCTTGTGTTTCTAGTATTTATTATTAAATACTTTTAAAATCTTTTAACTATGGCTGGTTTATGTAGAGATAAATTAAGCTCTGGAGTACATTGCATACTTATAAGTGATCCTGGACTAAGCCCTTCCAATAAGCCTTGATTGCTTAGTTACACTACTATTGGATAATAATATTGCACAGTAATAATTGTACACCCTTTTATGGGCCTTTGGGTAGCTAATAATTATTATCTGATGGTGGCAGGAATTACTACCGTATAGTCTGGGCATAGGGGCACAGCTGGAGAATCTGTGTCAGCCTTTCCCATTAGTGTCTGTGAAGTTGTATATATACTTATCTCAAAGGGTGTGTGTGTGTCAGCTACCTGGGCAGGGACGCAAAGCACTGGTTGGACAGAGAGGGTACTGGAGGTTAGCTTGCCAGCTAGGCTGAGATCTGGACCCTATAGCTGTGCCAGTGGGGAGTCTTACTGAGGACCTTGGAGCAACCAGCCCCAGACTGACTTTGATCTCTGTGTGCTCTTATGGGAAATTGCACTATACTGTGTGTATTTGTTATCCTTTTCTCCTATATGAAATGCCCTCTCTGGTGTTAGTGGTGAGGATTGAGGCTCCTTGATTGCTCGGCCAGGGCATGGCGTCACACTAAGCATCATCACAGGGTTAGTGTAGAGCTTGCTATTCATTCAACAAAAGCAATGTTTTCCCCTTTATTTAAAAGTAGCCAAATGAAAGCATTCACAGTGTCACATACTTTGTCAAAATAAACTAGGTTCAAATAACCAAGTGCTTATCCTGGGATGTCTGCCTCTCAGCTATTCCCAGTTTTGCAAATCATCCCACATTTTTGCCTCATATTTTTGCCTTGTCCCTAACAAAATTCTTAATTTTCTTGTACATTACTGAGAATTACATTGGACCAATAATGCCAGACATTATTATTTTATACTTCATATTGTTCAGAAAACCATGCCAGCAAAAACCTTGTTCTACCCCCCCCCCTTATTTTTGGCTTTATTCAGAATTCTTGAGAAAATAAGATGAAAGGTAAGCTGGGGTGAGACTGTTTTCCCACACTTGTACTTCTAAAATGATATATCATATCTATCACTAATTTGTCTGCCAGAAGCAGACAAAGAGACAGAAGCACAAATGCACAAAGACACAGGCAAAATACAGTAAGGCAGTCAAAAGAAAAGTGTCTGGCTGTACATTTTTCTAAAGTGTGAACTAACTCAACTTAAAACAAAACAATGAAAACAAACAAAAACAGTAAGATATAATTAACATATGATACTAGCAGAGCACAAAGTAAGACACAGACAAAAATGTCAAAGAAAGTGGAAGTGGAAAGCCTTTGAAACTCTTGCCAAATGTATGTAAAAATTTAACATACTGACTTGGAAACTGCAATACAAACAGGAAAGAAACAGATGCCCAACACAATAAGGAAAAAGTAAGGAAACACAACTTTTTTAAGTAAAAAACAAATTGCAATGAAAGGCTTGATGCCATTTCTCAGATGTGCACATAACACTAAGAAGAAAAGGATTGAAGAACCAGACCAGTATAATGTGATATTACGTGAAAAGCAACCCAAGTCAGTCCACCACAGCCTAAAAAGCAAATAATTTACTAAAACAAGAAGATGAGTGCTTTCGAGTACAGCTCTTTAGCAAATCTACTAAACAAAGTAAAAAGATCACTTAAAAAGCAGACATATCCAATAAAAAATTTCCACACCCATTTCATTCACATCATCAAACATTTAAACCAATCACAAGCATCAACAGAAACACACCCTCTCTCATTCATACAAATACCCCATCCATTGATAAAACTGTGCAGCCAATGAGACACACAGTCTCTTTCTACATGGGAAAAACTAATCGTATATTTAAGGAAAGGATTTTACAACATATCCGAGACATTAGAACAGGATCTCTGCATTATGCATTAGCCCGTCATGTGCAGGTTCTTCCCAATTATTCTTTTGTTTTTATGGCACTTAAAGTATGTGATCTTAATAACAGAGGTGGGGATATGTGTTTAATAATGGAACAGCTTGAAGGCAACTGGATAGCGGACCTGCAAGCCGATCAGGCACCTGGGCTAAATACTGCTGTGCCATTGAAACCGGTGCTTAGGGGGCAGGGTGTAGGCCCAATAGATGAATCTCATTGGCTGCACAGTTTTATCAATGGATGGGGTATTTGTATGAATTAAAGAGGGTGTGTTTCTCTTGATGCTTGTGATTGGTTTAAAAGTTTGATGAGACATTAGAGAATGAAATGGGTATGGAAATTTTTTATTGAATATGTCTGCTTTTTAAGTGATCTGGTTACTTTGTTTAGTAGATTTGATAAAGAGTTCTACTCGAAAGCACTCATCTTTTTGTTTTAATAAATTATTTGTTTTTTAAACTGTGGTGGACTGACTGGGTTGCTTTTTGCTTAATTTCTCAGATGTGAGCAGCAACAAATCTGGAAAGGAATTTCATGTGCAGAGTATTATGGGTAAGTGGGAAGACGGGAAGCTCAGAAAAGTTTTAGATGTTGAGCTGCCCATCTTCTTCCAGCCATAGTCCTGATGGTTGAAAACGATGGATGGAGGGCCTCCTCATCCTAGATATTGCACAGCATATACAAAATACCAGTTACAAATTATGATAATGCTTAATTTTTTCCATGAAAAAATGGTGAAGAATATCTTCTACAAAAAATAAGAAATTTAATGGTTTTGTTTCTTCACATTCATTTTAAACACAAACAAAAAATAACTGTAGATTCTATATTATTCTTTTCATAAAATGAACACAACAGACTATCAGCTCTTATGTTCACATCGTTGTCTGGTTGGATAAAGCTACAAATTATATAATTCTTAAAAGTCTTAGAACAAAGGTGACTAAAGTTAGTGTGGGGTGTGTCAAACTTTCACAAAAGAACAATATATACAACATAGGCAGAAACATCAACGGCCCTTTTTATATCAGCTTAAAAAGGGACACACTAGATATTTACACAAAAGCTGGTTCAACAGTTTTGCCTTGTTTCTGACTAATGGACTTCACTATGTACATCCAACATGAAAGGAAGGACAAGAAGAGGGAACACAACTGTATAATCATATCTATGAAATTAACAAAGAGAAGAAGGGAAACATCTTTCACAAAAGGCACAGAAGCATATGAATAAGAAGCTAAAATTATAGAGATGGGGGAGGGGTAGCATGGAGGCACTTGTGGCAGCAAAGTACAGCCTCAATGAGAAGTACAAGGTTCAAAAGGGATAATTTAACAAGGTGTGGGGGCAATACCAGTGAGAAGTCAGAGAACATATGGATTGACCAAGTAAAACACAACACACACATTCGGGGAGAAGAGTAAACCCGGCAGCCAAGAGGTCTTTAGCCTATCTTTCAATGGTTTCTTACCTGATTAGATGGAGTCAGATGACGTTAAAGCAAGAGCGAGTGATAAAGTAGGAAGAAAGCCAACTTTGTCCGTTTTGCTGTCTATGCACATTTACTTTTATTCAGGTATGTCTAAGTCCAGGAAAGTGTCAAAAACAAAGAGCATTAAGCAATTCCCAAAACACAACATCTACTCAAAGACTCATCTTGAAGACATAACTTTCCCAGACTATACAGCACTACCCTCCACCCACTCCATGATATCTGTGCCTCTCTCCTCCATTTTCCAAGTTCTGACCAAAACTAAAACAAAACAAGATGAAGGACAACACAAGAAGTCTTCCTCTACCCAGATAGGGGGAAAGCAAGGGGTTAGTGAATGAAGATGAACTCCTTCAAAAAGACCTAGTATTACAGAAAGTACATAACTTTTGTGTCAACTAAGGTGATTCAGTCTTTGTTAACCATAGGACACCATCCCCAGCTAATTCTACTGGGTGGCAGTATGAAGGAACTCACCAATAAAACTGTAGACCCAGGAAAATCTAGACTTCAGTTCATGCCTAGCTTTCCTTGTAGATCATACATTTTCTAGAGAAATGTCAACCAAGATCTCCTAGCAGTAATCCTACTGATAGTAAACTAGAAAGGTAGACGCAGAACACAGGACTTCTACTGAATAAAACAGATGAAATGCAACAGTAACAGTCATGAATGAAGACAAACCTAATATACATAAAACCGCATGGTTCTTCTACTTCTAGACATGTGAAATGAGCACCAGAATACCACTGTTCCACTGTTACACATGTGGAAGGAGCATCAGGATTCCACTACTAGACATGTGGAAGAAGCACTAGGATTCCACTGCTACACATCTGGAATGAGTACCAGGATTCCCCTGCTACACACATGGAAGGAGCACCAGGATTCCACTGCTACACACATGGAAAGAGCACCAGGACTCCACTGCTACACACATGGAAGGAGCACCAGGATAATGCTGCTACACATGGAAAGAAATAGATAGCTCTTGGTACTGTATGTGGCAGGGAACTAACTTTAGTACTCCAATGAGAAATCAATGACCTTTACACAAAAAGATCACAGAATGCTGCTCCAAACTCTGACCACTGAAATTAATGCTAGCAGGTAATTCCTAATCCATCTCTGATGTTCACCACCAAGAAGTGGAACCCTACACAGACCAAAGCATACAACAGCTGCTACCAGAAAACAGACTCCTTAACAAATCTGACCACAGCTCAGGAAGGGTTGGGAGGAGAGGTTATACAGGCCACTGGTCTGAAGAATACTTCGAAAGGACACCCTGTAAGACAGCATGTCTGTTCATCCCACACCCCATGGTGCTGCAGTGTGGTGCCATTCTAATTCCAATGTAGAACCTCTGAGGGCTATTCTTCATACATCACAAAGTTAAGGAAGGAAAACTGGATGAGAAAATAAGCCATTAGGGACATGACTAGGCACCATACCAGGATAATACAAAGCCCCTTCTATTGACAGGCTCCCAAAAATTAGAAGCTGGAGGGTGTAAACAAAGACCATAGTGGGAAACAATTCCAGTAAGCTACCTTCCTAGATTGCCAAGACTGGGCAAGTGAAACTAAGGTCTTTGAGATTGATATGTCAATGAGCAAGGATTAACCCGTCACTCCAGCAAAGAAAGGATAAAGGAGACAATTAAGGCCCACTCTGACTGGAATGTCTCACTAAGGGCTACACTGACATGTCTAAACTGATTCACATGCATCCTAATATGGGACATCACAGTAAGCATGATGAGCTTCCCTCTGAGATCTCTAAAGTAGGTCCAGAAGGAAATCATGTTTTGTCAGACTCAAACTACTTGTGTGGATCTCACAGCAACTGTAACGAAGAAAGGGCTTAACCATCCAGGAGAAAGTTCCAGACTAAAATACCACTTCTGGACAGGGACAAGAAAATACAAAGAAAGGGAAAGGACATATGTAAGCTTCCAATCAGATTAAAAAGTGGCCTAGTGTCTGGCAACCCACAAAAGGAAACCTAAAACTGCTGATTCTAAATACCTCTGTTTGCTTTTTTTTTTTTTTTTTTGCTTAAAATGGCTTACTGCACTTTATTTTAGTCCTTTTATAAGTTATTACATTTATTTCAACTGCATTTACTGTTTGTTGGCTACACACTCAAGTGCATTAGCCTGCTCTGTGTTTAAAGTGAATTTATTGTTGTTCTAAGTGTATTTATTACTGTTTTCCTAAAAAAACGAAAAAAAAACCCTAAAAAATTTATGTTTGGTCATTTTCCCACCATTTTCTGTTACTAGAATAGTCCAGATTCAGATTTGATGAATTCAGGACTGCACTGGAGTTTCTGAGTTGCCCAGATCTTTCTGTGATAGAGGGAAGCCTTTCTGTTTATCAGTGGGAGTGGTAAGCACTGAGCAGCCTATCTACCGCTAGAGGAGTGGTTTCCAGCTCTGAAATTGTACTTTTACTTGGCATTTTGGGTTGCATTCTTTCACTTTTAACTTTCTGCCTTAAAAACCCATGTTTGGGTGGGTTTGTGCTTGTTTTAGCTCAGAGGATCAGATTTTGGCATCATGCAGACTACAAGAGCAGCAGAAAGGAGAAAGAGAGACTTTGGTTGATTTTAAGTACCTCCTCTTCTTCTTCTTCTTTCGGCTTTTCCTGGTTAGGGGTCGCCACAGCGGATCACCTTGTCCGCACATTGAATGGCAGTGGAGTTTTACGGTGTCGAGTTGCCAGCCCGGCGCAAAACTTTCCACAGAAGGCACACTCACACGCACACCTAGGGCCAATTTAGAGTGTCCAATCCACCTGCAGCATGTCTTAGGGATGTGGGAGGAAACCGGAGCACCCGGAGGAAACCCATGCGACCACAGGGAGGACATGCAGACTCCGCACAGAAGGCACCCCAGCCGAAGATCGAACCAGAGAACCTCTTGCTGTGAGGCAGCAATGCTAACCACTGCACCACCGTGGCCGCCCGTTGATTTTACGTACCTCCATTTGTGTTTTTTTTTTTTTTTTTTTGCTTAAAATTGCTTACTGCACTTTATTTTAGTCATTTTATAAGTTATTACATTTATTTCAACTGCATTTACTGTTTGTTGGCCACACACTCAAGTGTGCTAGCCTGCTATGTGTTTAAAGTGAAGTTATTGTTGTCCTAAGTGTATTTACTACTGTTTTCCTGGAAAAAGGGGGAAAAAAAAACAAAAAAATTCTGTTTGCTCATTTTTCCACCATTTTCTGTTACTAGAATAGTCCAGATTCAGATTTGCTGAATTTAGGACTGCACTGGAGTTTCTGAGTTGCCCAGACCTTTCTGTGATAGAGGGAAGCCTTTCTTCTTATTAGTGGGAGTGGTAAGCACTGAGCAGCCTATTTACCACTACAGGAGTGGTTTCCAGCTCTGAAATTGTACCTTATTGGCCGTTTTGGGCTGCATTCTGTCCCTTTTAACTTTCTGCCTTAAAAACCCGTGTTTGCGCGGATTTGCATGACACACAGCACCACTAAGCTGCGCGGATTTGCATGACACACAGCACCACTAAGCTACGGTAAACTCTTACCAGTGCCAGAAAGTCTACTCTTCAAATTTTCCCTTAGATCTTGCTAGTTCTCTGCTTTTCTGCACTTAAACTAGCTTATAAAGTCTAACACTTGTTCATACTTGCCATAGCATTTACTGTAGCACACATACAGCTACCAGCACTAAATTTTCTATAAAAGAAACAGCCTTAGTACTTAATAAATTACACACCCCTCCAGGTATGTCCAAAGGTGAGTTCCCCATGCTTTCTCCTATTAACCTGCTGAACCTGGGCATCCTGAGGCAATGCAGAAACTGCCTCATGTACACTGACAACCCTCTCTTCTTACCCCACAACACTCAGACTTGCGAAAGATGCACCTATTTAACCAGATTGGAAGTCATGCACTCTCCAGCCAAGACTGGACTAGCCAGTCAAAAGGAGAAGGTCAACACTAGCACCACACCACAAGGAACACATAGCCACATACCCTCACAGCCATCACATAATATCACAAAACACACACCCACCTTCGTGGAGGCTCTCAATAAAAATCTACCCAAACAGCAGAGATCTCCAAGGCAGAAATGCATGCAATCACCGCACCACAGCACAAACCATGAGACACACAGCTCAGACAAACAGTGTGCCACACAACCAAAGCCCCTAAGGCAAGAAAGCTTACCCAATACACTTATCATAGGTAACTCAATAGTAAGGCACACCTGTTGGGAGCCAGGATACGCCACATAACACACGCACTCAGGTCACTCCACAAAAGGTACAGATATGACTCTGTAATTTTTCCATGTTGGTGTGAATGACCTGAGACACACCTCCCTGGACTACATGAAAAAAGACATGGAGGAGCTATCGGATCATGTAGCCCAGGAGGGCATGGCCCTAGCCCTGAGTAGCATCTTACCATCACCAAGAATGATACCACTGTACAAACAAAAAATGAGTGATGTCAATAATTGGCTAAGTTTCTGGTGTCATTCCAAGGGGATCCAGTATCTGTCTGCTGCGATGACATGATCATCAGACCTCAATGTTTTGCCAGAGATGGCCTGCATCTGTCAAACCCTGGGATTCCGTATACTGGCCAAGGCCCTTGCTGCCCCTATAGTGCCTTTTTTAGGCAATGTCCAGAAGACCAAAATACCACCGTAATAGCTACAATCAAACGTAATCTGAGGGTTATGCTACTCAACGCTAGAAGTCTAAATCTCAAAATGCACTCATTCGAAGCACTCCTTAAAATGGAGAACATCGACATTTGTGCAGTAACGGAGACCTGGTTCAAGGCACCTGAAAGCACTCCTGCGCTACCATGCTATAACACATACCACACCTTTCGGCCACAAAGCATGGACCGAAGCCCTAAAGGCGGTGGTGTCACCATACTCATAATGGATATATATACACCTCTAGCTAGTAGCCCAACATAATGCAGCAGAGATGCTCCAGGTCCAACTAACACTGGGTAAGACTGCAATCCAGGTTGTTGCCTGCTATAGATCCCCCACCATGCCCCAAGACTTCCACTCCACATTCCTAATCACCCTGAAAAATATTAAGGTCCAACCCAACACCCTTATACTGGATGACTTTAACTACCCCTCCATTAACTGTGAAAACTACTCAAGAACCAACACACTTGCTCAACATTTCCTGGAATTTATCAATTCTAATGCCCTGGACTAGCTCATTCTTACCCCCACTAGGGGTAACAATATCCTCTACCTGGTTATTACCAATATGGGCAACCATTGCTCTACACCAAGTGTCAACTTCTCCCTGGTCAGATCTGACCAGAAGCTTTTTACCATGGATATCCACATCCCACCCACACACCCCCGCAAAGGAAACCACTGTAAAAAAATGTTCCAAAGCCAACTTAGGGCTTCTAAAAACTGAGGTGGCTAACTTTACAATACCCATGCAAATGGAGACTAAATGCAGGACTGCTGAATCATACTCCAATGCACTGTACGAACACATACACAAATACATGGAACGGGCCATTCCCAATAGAACCAAGAGGCTCTCCTCCAAAAACAGGAAGCCAATCTGGTGGTCCCCTGCCATAAACAAACTCTACAACTGAAGGAAGAAACTGTTGCAAAACAAGGCAAAGTCCCAAGACTGGAAAAACTCCCTTGTCAGCCTCAACAAAAAGCTGAGATCCCTCATAAAATCCTCTAAAGCTAGCTATGAAAACAAAATTGCAACTAAGGACAACCACAAGGCCTTCTATAGCTATATGAAAAATCAACAAGGCTATGCTCAGATCTGCTCAGTGCTACTGCATAATGGTAACTCCTATTCTAAGCAACCAGACATTGCCAATATACTGACTGACAGATTCAGTGTTAACTTATCCCCCTCTCACACGCTAAAGGCAAATCACAATACCTGAGGAATGCCTTGTACCCAATATTGCAGCTGCACAGGTTACACCACTGTCCAAGGCCAAGAATACAGCTTCCATGGGACCTGACAACATCCCAGGCTGTGTTCTATATGAATTGCAAAATGAATTGGCACCACACCTGTGTGCCCTGTTCAGTCACAGCCACATGTCAGACTTTTTCCCCACTGAATAGCACACTACTACAGTCATCCCACTCCACAAGGGGGGTGAGACTACTGACTCTGGGAACTACTGACCCATTAGCTTGATAAGTCTGGTATGTAAGGCTATAGAGCGCATCATCATCGACCTAATAAATAAGGACATAGGGAATATTTAGACTCTAGACCCTGATGCAATTTGGATTTGTTAAGGGTAGATCTTGTTTGCTCAACCTGGTAGACTTCTTCAAGACTGTCACCGGAGCTGTGGATGAAGGTAAGGTAGTTCACACAGCCTATCTCAATCTGGCCAAAGCCTTTGATACAATTCCCCACTTAGGAATCATAGACAAACTCACTAAATTAGGCATCAACCTCTATGTCACAAGGTGGGTTGCAAACTGGCTTACTGATCTCACACAGTGAAAATAACGCACTCCAAGTCAGACTACTGACCATTCACAACTGGAGTCCCACCGGGATTGGTCCTGGTTCCTCTCCTGTTTGGCATCTATTTTTCTGAAGTCCAGGCCAAAACCAAGGGACTCTGGCTGACCAAGTTCGCAGACGATTCCAAACTGGGAGCCATTATTAGCTCCCCAAATGATGCTGACATTCTACAGAGGGGCCTCACGGAGACCAATGACTGGTGTCAGAACCATGGCCTTAAGCTCAATGCCAAAAAATGCATTGTCATTCCCTTTGGGAAAAACACGGTACCCATGAACTTCCCCAACAATGGTAGTCCACTGAACACCGAAGGTATCATAAGAGATCTGGGAACAGAAATGGATAGCAACCTATCCTCTGATAATCACATTGCCACTGTGATCAGAAAAATCCTTCTCTGTGGCACACCTCATTACAAAGAGTTTTGCCTCCAGGAAAAAAAGAGGTCATTGTCTCTCTCTCTCTACTCTTCCCTCATTAACCAATTATCGTGTACAATGCCCCATTCAGCATATACCTCACCAGACATATGCAACAACTAGAAAGACCACAAAAATACCTCACTGGGAGGATCCTAGGCCTTAAATACTTGCCCTATGCAGAAAGACTTAAAAAACTCCAACTTTTCTCGGTATCATACTGCCTATTTAGAGGTGATCTCTGCTTGACCTACATGCCATGTCACTACCAGCCAGGCTCTGCTAGATATGCTACATCTAAGAAAATCCCAATCCCACCATGCCACACAAGCCAAAGACCTCAACCTCATTACCACAATCAACAGAGCTTGTTGGAGGGGCAGGTTCCTAATCCAGAGACTGTCCATGCTCTGGAATAGACTTCCCTTACAAGTCAAGCAGAGCACCTCACTGGCCCTCTTCAAGAGAAATCTTGACGAGTGGTTGGGAGATAGAAAATTCACCCCAGGGATCATTTCAGTGGCCTTGCTGGACAGAGGCACTGGGAAAAAACATCAGGCGGTATGTTGCCAGGGAATCCTTTGGGCTAGGCTTGTAAAGGCTCCAGGGCCATTAGCCTAGTACACTCCTATGAACCTATGACAAAGTTTTACAGCATGAGATAACCATGGGCATTCCTAGTCCCTACTGCACTAGTAAATTCCACAGTATTAGAGTATTAGTCCCCACACCCAAACTGCCACAGTACATTCTCAGGAGGAAGAAGATAGCAACCTGTCATGAGGGGCTACAAGACTGTTGGCAGCAAATCACATCACCAGTTAAGTGACTAGAGAAGAAAGAGTGAATATGAAACTCCTATACTGAGAACAGTGTCAGGGCACACAGTCTGAAGCCTCTGGTGATGCTGGTAAAAAGCCTGTTAAAGACATATCCATAGGAGAATATGGCTCACCAAATGCCCCTACACTTCTTCTTACAGAAGCCAAGTGGGGTCTGAAATATTAGCAAAGCAGCATCTCTGAAAAGTTGCTCCCAAAGCTATGCTTCTCACAGAGGCCATGCTCAGCGAACAGAAACTGGGCACAAACCACCAAAAGGCTGAGACTATGACTAACATCCATGAAACATATAAACAAGGATCATAAAACCTTGTGTAAAATCAGTAAGGAACATCCCTGCTCTATCATCTGAGTTTCTAACCAATACTGCCAGCCAGTGCAACAGAAGGAGACTAACATTGAGAAATGTCAGCTGTACAGTACAGTAGTCCTAGCTGCTCTAAGGAGACAGGAATACAGGGAAAACTGAAAACCATGACCCACAACTTGAGTGAAGTCAAGGTAAAGGCCAAAAACAGATTCAATGTCAATTATCTCTCTGTCTGAATAGACTGTAAAAAAAACTAGTCCCACAGATTCATAGATATTCCAAGGTCACTGTCTTATGATCATTCATGCCTTGCCAGTACCCTCTCTTGTGTCTAGACAAGAAGACTGGTACATAAAGAGAAGTACATGACACCTACTGACTACCAGATGTGAAAGAATGTCCAAGGATATTTTCAAAAATGATAATATCCAAGGAGGCCACATTAGTCCTTTCCCCACTAGACATTCTAGTAGATCCAGATACCTTAGAGCACAGGGTGCAAAAAAGGGGCTGCTATACCTACCCACGTATTTAGGGTCATTAGAGAGAAACCAACTGTGAGCTGTCCCCCAAAAAAGAACTTGGACTTCTTAAAAATGCCTTGCAAGGTGGGAAAAGGGTGTCCATACATTCACAAAACAAGGACCCACACTCAAAAAGAGTGCTAAAGTAAGGAAAAAAATGGAAGCAAGGAACCATCAAGACTGAACGTCAGAGACTTTAAATAAGGAAAAAGAATGGAGAGGCCAAAATTCATCGATGATGAAAGCTTGATCAGAAAGGAAATGTAAATGGCACCTGCACACAGGTGGCTGATGGACAAGGGAAAACAACCCTGCCTTGAAAAATGCTGAATTGAAGAAAAAAGTGATAAATGTGGCTTCTGGACTGCAAACTCTAAGGGAAAAAGAACAAAAGGCAGTGATATGGAGAAACAGGGAACTCTGAATCACTAATTCAAGCACAGCACAGATAGCAATGTACCCCTCAATAAGCTACAAGGTCTGACCTGCAGTCCAGATAACCACCTTATTAAAATACTTCAAAGGCATCAGGAAGGCTGGTCAAAAATGGTTCATCCAGAACCAAATGGTATGGAGAACGGAAGGTGCATCTATTGAAAGGCAGACATGAAATACCATATGAGCATAATACCAAATGCTGGAGCAGCAGATGTAATTCCTAACACTGCAAAGGGTGATCAAGCACTAGTTTAAGAATTCACATAACTATCAATATGCTTGATTCACTGTGCTGGAAGACAGGAAAGATTAGGTCAGCAACCTGAACTCAACCTGTCCATCTGATTCAAAGACCATGATGCAATGGTTATCACTCCTTATATCCATACTATCCATGAACTGAAAGCAAGAAGCCAATCTGACAAACAGCCATAGCCACTTACAAATTATCTGTCATCTACCCTTCTCACTCATTACCTGCAACATCTGCTTAAAATCAGGCTCCTTTGGAGAGAAGGACAAAAACAAATTCATCTTGATTTCAATCCTTGAACAGGAGAACAAAGTGACAAAGATGAGAACCTTCAGCAGCTGACATTCTGGTGAGTCTCCTCCACAGAAGACAATGATAATCTAGATATGTGGAAGGACATGATCCCAAAAACAGAGAAAACTCTTCTTGGAGTTCTTGGTGGAGCACAGCATATAATCTGAGCTTCCCCAATAAAGACTTTGTGGTGAGAACAGGTAAAAATGGTTTACTATCAAAATAATGAAATCATCTTACCGTCTGTCAGAAGGTTGAAGGTGAAGTTGAAAAAAGGCAAAACTGCAAATGCAAATTCTGGCGACTCCGAAACGTTGACATGTAGCTTGTGTTCGCAGTCTTGAGTGTCAGTGTTTTGAATTAACATTGGGGATCTGGTAAATTACCATTTTCCTCATCGTAGTGCCATCTTGGAATTAGAATATATAATTAACAGGGGGTGTGGAGGCGCAGCTCCCCACATGGGGGGTGCAGGGGGCTTGCCGCCCTGCAAAACAGTAGAAATATATTTGCATTTAAAATGGTGTATTTTCTGCATGGTAAGAGGTCCAGTAACTGCCAAATGTCAATTCTTGCCTTCCAAACAAATTGACATTCCAAGCAGTCGGCTTAACAGTTTCCATTGTTCCAGTTTGGCAATGTGAACATTTCTTGTTAGGCTTTTGGTATTTTAATAGTAAGCCAATAAAAATAAATGTTTTTGGGTTCCTACAAGTGATGTAGGAAGGGTATCTAAAGAGGTATCCTCTGATGGTTTAACTGGAGGTAGATGGGCCTCTGCCAGGCCCAAGCAGGTCACAGGAAGCACAGCTGCTGCCAGGTATGCAGACTCCAGGGACAGATGAAATGCTGGGCCCATGTCATGGCCAGATAAACAAGCCTGCACCAGGTGTGCTGTAGCTAGGTAAACAAGCCTGCACCAGGTGTGCTATAGCTAGGTAAACAAGCCTGCACCAGGTATGCAAATTATAGGATTCCTGGGAAGAAAAATATGTCACCTGCTGAAGGAGTGGATGGCCTGACATCAACCAATGCCAGCTGATCCAGTTTTAGAAGAGGCCAAAACCAGGGTCCCAGAAAAATAAAATTGTATATACTGGTATTCTGGCAACTGCGAAGCAGAATCCATGGGCTCCAAAATGCCATTCAAGGCAAAAGGAAAGGAAACTCTCATGAAGGATCAACTTGAACACCTCTCAGACAGCTGAGAGAGGGGAAGGGGGGACAGCCTGCTGTTGATGAAATTCATACAAAAAAACTGGAAAACACTTTTAAGACTTCATGGATGGATTTGAAAACCCATATTTGGAACAGAAGGAAACCAAAGCCCTTTTGGCAGAGAAGGAGGAAACTTAAAATCTACGAGACTCTCGCCAACCACTGCAAATGAGGAGGTAGGAGAAGAATCCTCTGTCAAAAAATCTGCCACATCTGTACCTGTTGAAGAAGGCATAATGCCTTCAAAGAATAGCCAATATGGTTCAAATAGCCAAGGCAATAGCAATTATGACTGAATTGCAGGCAGTATTATGAAACTGGGAACTACATAACCAAAAAATGTCATAAAAAAAGTCAAAGGCCTAAACTGCTAACTCAAAAATTAGCAACAAGTTCAAGACTTAAACCAGCTAAAACACCCACAAGGCAAAAGCTTGACACATAAAGCCAACAAGAAGCATAAAGCAAAAATAAAAGGAAGGGGAAGGACCCCCCCCCCCAAAAGAAATTATTGCCAAGGCAAATAGTTGCCACTCTGAGGGGAAAAATGCCCTAACTGAAGAAAGAAAGTGTGTATACATAAACGTACAATTTATGACAAGAGAAGACAAAAATGAATGAAGGAGATCTGCCTATACTCACAACCTTTAAATCAACAGAAGGGGAAAAAAGCATTTCTAAGAAAAAAATATATATCAAAGTAACCTTGGATTATCAGGATCCAACCTTACATTTTCGCCTCTATATCACGTTATCGAAAACTTACTACATCGAATCACTAAAGGTCGACCTCTAGTCAACGATGTAGTAAAACATCGAATAACGTTTAAAAAAACAAAAACAAACAAAAATAAAAACTAACTAGCGTAGGCAGGGGGGCAAGCCCCCCTGCACCCCCCACGTGGGGGGCTGCTCCCCCCACACCCCTCCTACTTAAATATTCCAACTCAGAGACCACACTACATTGAGGTAAATGGAAATCTCCCCCTACGGAGATTTCCATTTACCTGCACGATGTTCTGTGCTTTCGATGTTGTGGTGCCGACAATATCAGCTTCGATACTGTCGGTTTTCGACATCGTGAAGTAGACCCACATTTTCAGTGGTAGGAAGAAACAGGAAACTGGAAACGACATGTGCAGGTGCCATGGGAGTGGAAGGTGCTTCTGTAGCATGACAATATTGTTGCCTAGCAGATCATCAGTTAATGAGTACTAAACCTCAATGGAAGATCCTGCATTATCTTCATATGACTTACCATCCTGTGGGATAGTATGACAACTGGCCAAAAACTACCCATGTGACTTCTATTTCTCAGACAACTGGGTCAATGCAGTAACCTACACATTGCATACATACTGCAGGAAGCTGTAAGAAACTAAACATAGTTGTGAAATGCTTAATGATAGTTAACAGGTACATGTTTCTGCTCATGTCCTAGGATGTAATGCACGTATAATGGTATCGCATATCCTGACTACTGGATGGCTGGCATTTCTAAGCATGGGAGAAAATTTAGCCTTATTGACATAAGCTTTCTGATAACAACCCCTGATACCTGAATGTTATACTTGTGCACATATTTAGGTTTATTTTGAGCACCGTTATTAAGTCACATTTTAAACAATGGCAAAAGTACACTACATTCATACATCTTTGGGCTTATTGTTCTTTCCCTGCTACCTTTACTCAGTCTGGGAATGAAAATACACTGTTTGTTAAGATTAACATTTTCTTTACAGAATAGTGCATTACAAACACTGGATTTTTTACTTGCAAGACTTTAGTATTCAAGTAAGAAAGACTGCAGTGGTAACATCTTTTTTGATAAGTACTTTCATTTTGTAAAATTAGTGCTGGTAAACTTGTGGCTCTAACCTCTTCCTGCCTGCCTTCAAATGCCTTGCCAGTTAAATTTCTCACCCCACTTAAAATCTTCGATAAGCACAGACTCTGGTCTTCCTGTTTATACTCAGTATGCAGGTATAATTTATCTAGATATGACTTAAGCTGCTGCCCACTCATTAAATATGAACACTCATTTTAAACCTAGTCCTTTCTTTTAGAAATACTCTACAGACTTCGAAACTTGAAAATGTCTATGCCACTGAAAGCGTGAAACTTAGATATATGAAAGTTAGAAACGTTAACAAAAAACTATTGCTATTTAGATGTGGTTTCATCTTCTCCACTTGTGGATGGACATCATTTATAAGCAATCAATAAATAAATAAGTTTGCTAATTTGGGGGCAAAAATAATACACTGGACACAGAGCTTACAGAATATCTCTTTTAAAGACAATAAAAAGGCAGTTTTTTTGTAGCAGTGTGTATAAATGGGATACATATGTTATTAGCTACATTTATCACAAAGTAACAATAATGTATATCATGTTACTAGGATGATCAGAGTAACCCCTCTTCTGAGCTCTTGTTAATTGGAAAATTAACAGTCAGTGGAAGAAGATAAATCAAACAATATCAGTCTTTTTCCTTCTCATCATTGTTTAATCAAATTATCTTACTTTCTATTAGAGTTAATTGTAAAATATGTAATTACAACTGACTTAACTGAAAGATCAGTAATTATGAATTATGAGTTGGTTTCATGGTGAGGAGATAAAGCCCTGACTACAGCCTAACCAAACCATGTTTGATTATCAGTCTGCATGCATCAGATGTCAAGGTAAGGAGGGACAGGCTATAGAAAGGCACTACTTGCTACCTTCTTTCAATGGAGAGGGTTCAGGGGTGTGCTAGTAGCATTGCTGGGGTCATCACCCCTGAGATGTTCACAACCACAAGTGTTAGCTAGTAATGTGGTAGGCAGGGGAGTTAATGGGGCATGTCACTGCATAACCAGGAATAATTCCATTACCATACTCATTGCATTCCTACCTGTGATACATGACTCAGCATGCAGGGGCAACACGACTCTCAACTGTACAGATTTTCACAGAATGTTCAGATTTCTGCCTCATATTTTTGGTTTGTTTCTCATAAAAATGTATGTTTTTCTGGCAAATCACTGAAGATTGAAGTCACTAAATAATATAAAATAATGACAGAAACTGGAGTTTCAGACTTTACATTCTTCAGAAAATATGTAATAATGCAACTTTCTAAGTTTATAGGAGCAATATTTAAATTCTGTACCCATTTTTGGGCCTTTCTCCCCCATTATTACTGGCTTTGTCCAGAATTCTTGCATTGAGAGCTTGAGAGGTATGAAAGACGTAAGACCTCCTGAAGTACCACTGTCTAGCCTTCAACTCCTCTCCAAGTCCCAGGTCTGCTGTAGCTAACCAACTATATCAGACAAGGGGACTAGTGGCTTTGCATCTGAGGAAACAACAGAACACAGGGAGATGCAGTAATTAAAAAGTAAGGTAAACTTTAGATAGTAACACAATGCCAGAGAGTTCCAAAAACCTAGTCTGTAAAACTGCAGTAAAAAAAAAAAAAACAGAAAAGAGAAGAAATAAAAAAAGAGTATATCCAGGCAATTGGCATCTGAATGGAGGCTATACTGTCGCATTCTTCAACCTACTATAAAGAAAGAAAATGATCCTGAATGATTTTATGTCAAAAGATGTTTCCAGGTTTTCTGTACTTAAACATTTCTCCTTCTACCTGTTGATGACTAGATGACAGATATGTGTCAAGTGATCAGTCACGTAAAAATTACCTGATTGGATAAAGCAGACAGTAGTTTGATGAACAACCTGACTGGAAATCTTTAAAGAATGCAGTTTCTTGTGGGGGTAATTCCCCCAACCAAACATGCAATGGGAATTGCACTCCTGTGTCCCTGCTCCTTATTATAATCAACTTCATGGTCACAGCACCTTGGGGTAGGGAAAAAGACACAGTTTCACAAGTAATTCATGCCTTCCTGACACTGACATTTGTCTTCTGTCCAAATTCACTCATATTTTTAACCGAGTTCCCAAAATCAAATTTTCACTGAACTGTGCTTATCTGAATGACCTATTCTTCTAAAGGCCACCTTTTACCTGCTTTCAAGTATCAGGTTTTCAGTATGTTAACTTACAGGTGTACCAGGGAGAAAGGAGTTCCATCTAAGATGATTACTCCTTAACTGGATGAATTTGTAGAATGGCTGTAGCAAACTTAGCCCTAGCCTTAGAAGCAATGTCCAAGTTTTAATGTTTGGAGAAGGCATGGACTAATGACCATGTAGTTACTTCCTTCAGGAAGTCCACAGAGGTAACTCTGCTACTTGTGCTGTTTGCTCTAACTGTTCCTCTATTTTCTTTCCTTTTAAGGCATAACAGAACATAATGCAGTTGGTCAGCCATTTGGCAATTGTTTGGACAACACCCTACCTTCCTTCCCTGTTGTAAAAGGCATAAATAACTAAACTGAACTTCTAGTAAGCCATGACTCTGTGTGAATAATACCTCAGTTGCCTGTGTACTTCCTAGAATTGCAATACCCCCCCAATTTTGAGGAATGGTTAAGAAGGCAACAGATAAAACAGGGGATGGTTCTATGGCCGACTGTGGCCATGTGGAAGGCTAAAAATATATTCTGTTTTAGACCTCAAGGCTTGAAGTTCTCATACTCTTCTTGTAGACATGATGGCTACAAACAAGGCTGTTTTCCAAGTTAGCTATTTGTGGGGAACACGGGCTGCGGGCTCACTGAGTGACTCGGTCAGTTTTTCTAGTACATAATTTAAGTCTCATGGGGGAACAATTCTTTTTCTGGGAAGTTTCAGATGTAGGACTCCTCTTAGAAAGTGTTTAACAGATAGCAGGCATGCAGGCAGGCAGGGTGAAAAAGCTAAAATATGCACCTTAATGGAAGCACAGGCCAACCCTGTATTAAGTAATTTGCAGAAGTACTGTGGGATCAGAGACACAGGTGCTGGGATGGGGTCCTGATCATTTTGTGATGCCAAAGGGAAAAAAAACATTTCCACTTGGAAGAGTATGATTTCTTCGTGGTCAACTTCATGGCTTTCTTAATAATGTTAAGTATGCCCTCAGTAAACTGGTGAGACCCGCGGTGGTGGTGCTGCGGTAGCGTTGTCACCTCACAGTAAGACACTGTCTGGTTTGATTCTCAGCTAGAGCATCTTCTGCGTGGAGACATGCGTGAATGGGTGTACCTTCATTGAAGGTTGTGCATCAGGCCTGGCTAGCCGGTACGTAAAAATCAACTGCCAATCATTAGCGGACCGGCGTTCCACTGTGGCGACCCCTAACTGGGAAAAGCCGAAAGACACAAATGCCCTCAGTAAACTGGTGCCTGAACAGAAAAATAGCCAAATCACCCAAACTTTGAACTGCAAGTTTTCCACCTTGGGGTGGTCAAAGGCCTCCCTGTTCTGACACAGTAAGTCCACCTGCAGAGGCAGCATATAATATTCCTACATGGACATTTTCACAGGGAGGGAGAACCAGTAGTGTCTGGGCCTAAAGACAGCAACATTACTTTCTGGATCACCTTACAAACACAGGGAATGCATTAAGGAAGACACCTGCTGTAGTGATAACATACTCAATGAATGCACCCTACACTTAATTGTTCCCATCCTTATGAGACTGAAGGATCTTGGCTGGTCTCCTTGAAATTAATACCACAACACTGAGATCTTTACACACCTCCCTGATAACAAAATAAATTATCTTTTCTACAGAGGACATCACCCAGGAGTGAACGAGGGAGATCAGAACACCTACTGTAAGACCTTTCCCAGAGGTGGGAAAGGGTTCTCTGAACTCCCCATTTTGTAATATTTCCAAGATCTTCCCACATTTGAGATCAACTCAGGAGGATGTTGGGGAATCATCTGCATTTCCTTCCTGTGTGTCTGGAGTCATACACTCCAAAGGTGAGTCGATGTACTTCCTTTTGCGCACATACACGCACACGCACACACACACACACACACACACACACACACACACACACACACACACACACACACACACACACACACACACACTTCTCCTTTCCATTGTGGGAATGTTTACAGGGAAGGATAGGAAGACAAATAACCAAACCTTCAGACTGCTGCTTCCAACACAATCATTGCATGAATACCCAATGTGGATATGGCACCTCCTGCTGGCCATGAGGAGGAGCACACTCGAACAGAGAGGGATATGCACAGGTAGCTCCTACAGTGGCATAGGTGCCCACATCACCACCAAGGAACGTCTCACTTTCGGGATGCCAGCAAAGGCATCAATAGCCCAGTGTCTACCTGAATGACAGCCACTCAAAATGGCTGCCACCCAAGGGGATCTAAGGGGAATGCCTCACCCTTATGAAAGAACATGCTACAGTTACATGGGGGTGGCTTGATGGGTGGCAAGCAGGGGGGAAATATACAGAAATAAAATGATATTAAGTGGGATAACTTTTAATAATACAGCCTGCATAAAGTATAAAACATGGTAAGAAATATATGTGGAGACTACCAGACTAAAAAGTGTGAGGCAAGAAATGAATATATGGAATTGAGAAAATGTTGTAATGATGTACAGCCTGCATAAAGTATAAAACATGGTAAGAAATATATGTGAAGACTACCAGACTAAAAAGTGTGAGGCAAGAAATGAATATATGGAATTGAGAAAATGATGTAAGTGGTAACAGTGTCTATGTATAGTGTAACTTTGTGGTTTAGAAGATAAAGCACCTTGGTAAATGATGTGTACCAAAAACTAGTACAACAGGACCTACCACAGAAGTACATTACAAAGAAAATAAAAAGAATAAGTTCCACAAAAATTAAAATATCTGGACTATATAAAGGGATAAGAGTGAATTCAGTATTATGGATAGGTAATATTATTCCTAAAATAATGTTAGTAATGGACAGACTAAAGGGGAAGTGAGCTGGCTGATACGAAATCACAGTGAATCGTAACTTATGTATTAGGGCAGCTCTAGTTAACAAGGCTACAGATGTTGATGATAACAAATTAAATATACCATGTTAAGAAATTTACAAATGTGATAACTGAGGTTTTTGAAAAGGAATATCAGAGAATTATGTAAAAGAATGATAAGCAAATACATATAGAAATACTTACGTGTACTGTGAAGGAATCATCACAGATGTCAACCACCTATATTTTGAACACTATCTCAGATGTTACAGATAATAGGTATTCAAGCAGTCATTGTTCCTGACTTTTAGACAAACTTTCAACTCAGGGGTTCAGTCACTAACTAATTTAATAACTAAAGGGAAAAAAAGACATAGAAGAACTAGAACTAGAAAAAGGAAAGCTCACCTCATTTGACGGTAGCATAAAGATCACTGAGAAGCAAGGGGTACATATCACCAATTGGAGGTAGTGAGCACCCCTCATTGGAGAATGGAGACGAGCATCACTGGGATGCAGGGGGCACACATCAGTGTGATGTAATGGGCACACCCCCCAAGAGATAGTTGACACATATCACTAGGCGGTAGTAGGCAACAATACTGGAAGTCAGTGTGCACATCACTGAAATGTACTAGGCACACCACTGGAAGTCAATAGACACACCCCTGGGAATCAGTGGGCAAGCAAAAACACAGGGAACACCACTGAGAGGTAGTGGGCACACCACTGGAAGTCAGTAGGCACACCCCTGGAAGTCAGTGGGTAAGCAAAAACACAGGGAACACAACTGAGAGGTAGTGGGCACACCCCTGTAAGTCAGTGCACAACCAAACAACACAGGGAGCACCACTGAGAAGTAGTGGGCACACCAGTGATAGACAGTGGGCACACCTCTGGCAGTCAGTGGGCAAGCAAAAAGAAACACAGGCAAACACTGGGCAGATATCGATAGGAGCTAGCGGGCACACAACTGGGAGTCAGTGGGTAAGAAAAAAACAAAGGGAAGTTCTGGGCTAAAATCACTAAGAGGCAGTGGGCAGATATCACTGGAAAGTAGTTCACAGACATCACTGGGAGACACCAGGGAGACATCACTGGAAGGTGGTGAGCATACACCACTGGAAGGTAGTGGGCATATATCAATGGAAGGTAGTGGGCACATGTCACTGGACGGTATCAGGCATGCCTCACTGAGAAGTACTAGCCACACATCATTGGAAGCCTGTGGGCATACATTACCAGGAGGTAGTAAACACACGTCAGTGGGACATGTGATCAGACATTCTCATGACATACTCGGCAGTTATCACCAAAAGGTAATAAGCATGTCATCAGGAAGTAGAGGGCACAAATCACTGGGAAGTGGTTGTGCAAACACATGGACAAATATCCCTTGAAGGTAGTGGGTACACATCTTTAGGAGGTATTTAGGTGGAAAGTAGTGACTGTGCATTGCTAGGCAGTTGTAGGCATAAATCACTGGGACTTAGTCTGTACACATCGCTGGACGGTAACAAGCATATGAGAAGTCGTGGACACAAATCACTGAAAGGTAGTGAGCACACTTCGACTAATGGTAGTGAGTGCACTGCACTGGATGGTCATGGTGTAGCCACTACCTCTCAGCAATGTTGCCTAAATTTCTGCATAGTCTGATGCCTTTCAGTTGTGACAGTATTGTTTTTTCTGCTAGAGGATTTGTGCTGTAGTGCTTTTACAGTTGTACAGTTGTTGATATTCCACTTTTGATCCAATAGTTTTACAGAATAGTTTATATATATATATATATATATATATATATATATATATATATATATATATATATATAAAGTTGCATTCTACTACCTTTCTGTTCCCCTGTTTTTTGTGTCTGCCCCAACCCCCCACTAAGACATTAAACTAAAGCTTCTGAAATTCTAACTTGCAGCTCAGAGAAGTTGCATTCCCATTGCTTTCTGCTCCCCTGTTCCTTGTGTCTGCCCCTAACCCACTGAGATATTTAGCTAAAGTTTCTGAATGAGCTCCAATATTGGCTCTATTTGACTGGATCCTTCTCTAGCTAGCCTGCTTTGTCCTTGACATTTTCCTAACCCTCACCCTTTTCCAGGTGTGGTTTTATAAGGCTGTGTCTCTGGCACAGATGTGAGAGGTATACTTATACAAAGATAATGGAGGCAAAACTTTTGCATATAATCACACGAGGTTGTCAAAACCACACACAAAACACCCACCTGACATAGCACACAGCGCACACACATACACTAATGTATGTTGAGGCACTTTTAAAGCAATCTTCCTAAACAACAAAAATCGCCTAGACCCCACCCCCATTGTCAAAACTATGCCTCAGCAAACCCAAAGGTACACAAAAAAAAAAAACCTAAGTACACACATACAGTCACACTCAATGGAGCCTCATAGGCAATCAAACATACTTCTCAGGGTTCTTGTAATAGGGGATTCCACTGTAAAGCATACTGATGCCCCTCTAACCAAGCTGAACAAGCAGATAATAATGGTTAATTGCTCTAAATCATGCATGTACTTAAGTTACTACACCACAGATACAAATAATACTCCATTATAGTCCATGTAAGAAGTAAATGAACTGAGACATATCTCCATGGACTATAAAAAGCAATGCCACATTGATAAACTTACCAACAAATAAAAATCAACTCAACTGAACTTCAAGCTGTTAGTGGGCAGTGCCAAGAGCCTAAATAAAAAACAAACAAAAAAAAAAAAACTATACTCCCTCCAAGCCCTCCTCACACTCAAAAATATAGACATCTGTACAGTTACAGAGATATGGTTTGAAGAGACAGAGAGTACCTGGAAGGGCAAGGTTTCATATTGGACCTCATACTCACAAATATGGGAGAATGCTGCACCCCCCCCCCCCCCCCCACCGTGTCTTGTCCTCTGTAGTAAGATTGGACCATAAAGCTGTTTCCTTTGAAATCAAATCAATTCCATAACCTGGTAAAACCAGAGACAGTTAGGAACTATTCCAAGGCAAGCTACCTTTTATTAAGTGATGGTTTGTCAAAATTCTATGTCCCTCCAAATCTCGAGAACACAGCAACCTACACTGAATTGCTCTCAGGAACTTTGCAAAACCATTTCAGTGTCTGCATAGAGACTTCTGTACCTACCAGAAGTAAACCTAGAACTAGCCTCAGAAACAAAATGTCCTTAACACAACGAAAGGGAAACAATATGGCAAAACTCAGGAAAGATAATTCCCATAAAGATAAAAACTTTCTCATCAAACTAAATAGGCAACTAAGAGGGCTAATTGGGTCAAATAAAGCCAACTCTAAGGTTAAGATAGCCTCCCAAGAGAACGATAACTATAAGGCCTTCTTCAGCTATGGCAGGAACTTCAAATGCAGCATATAGCAATGTGCTGAACTGCTGCTTAATGGTGCCACATTCACCAAGCCTGGCAATATAGCGAACCTGTTAGTGGACAAATTCAGTTTCAATCTAGCCTCCCCTAACAAATACCTTCAAAGATAACTTATCCAATAGAACTAGGGAGTATGTACTGGCTGCGCTCACTAAAGCCAAGAGCACAGCCTCAGTGGGCCCTGACTACACCTCAGGATGCCTCCTGAACAGCTTAAAATATGACTTACCTGGAGTCCTGGAGTCCTATTTAACTATAGTCTTATAACAGGCTTTGTGTCATGAGAATGGAGGTATGTGGCAGTCATCTCCCTTCATAATGCAGAACCTTCAACAGATCCTGGAAACTACAGACTCATTAGCCTGACTAGTCTTATCTGTGAAGCTGTGAAAAGTATTATCATGCAACTTATCAACAAGGACATAGGAGACCTCCAGACATTGGCTTCATCCCGGATGGGCTTTGTCAAAGGAAGGTCAAGCTTACTGAACCTGGTGGACTTCTTTGAAAAGGTCACTAAGGCAATGGATGAGGGGAAAGCAATGCATACTGCCTACCTAGATCTGGCTAAACATCTGATATAATACTCCACTCGGCTATTGTCTACAAACTTATGGAACTAGGCATAAACTCCTTTATAACATGCTGGATAGCTAGCTGTCTCACGGATAAGACTCAAGGGGTTATGATCAGTGATGTCATGTCCACAAAGAGGTCTGGCATTAGTGGAGTCCCTCAGGGCTCTGTGCTGGGCCCGTTCCTCTTTGGCATCTATTTCTCAGAGGTCAAAGCCAATGTCGAAGGTCTCTAGCTGCCCATGCTTGCAGATGATTGCAAATTGGGGCAGTCACTGAATCCCCCCAAACTGAGAACACCCTGTAGGAAGGTCTAAAAACACTTGGTCCCAAAGCTACGGCTTAAAACTCAATGACAAGAAATGCATTATTGTAACTTTTGAGAAGCCAGCCATCCCAGGTAACTACATCATCAATAAAACATCCCTAAAAGTTGTTTCACTAGTCAGGGATCTGAGAACACATGTAAACAGTAACCTGGCCTTCAACCAACATGTGTCCAAGACAGTACAAAAATTCTTCTGTGTTGCTCAACTTTTAAGTAAGGGCCTGGCTTCTAGGTCCAGAGAGGTCATTGTACCACTGTCCTTGGCCTTATCATCAGACCCATCACAGAGTACAATTCCCCCTTTGTTATGTACCTGACCAGACACATACAGCAACTGGAACATCCACAAAGGTTCCTTACAAAAAGAACACTGGGCAAACACGATGTCCTATGCTGATTGCCTCAAAGACATGTCTTTTTAAATAAATACATTTTTACTCTGTCTCATACAGACTACCAAGAGGTGAACTTGGACTGTTTTGATGAACCTTTTGCACAACCGCAAAACAAACATCATTAAAACTACTAGATCAAAAGACCTAAATTTTAATTGTAACATAAATTAAAAATGTTGCACAGACAAACAGATGGGTTTCTCAGAAAATTACCATTCTATGAAACAGGCTCCCCATCCATGTGAAAAAGAGTTCCTCCCTAACCTTATTTAAGTGCAATTTGGACCAATGGATGGGTAATCAGAAATTTACCCCTGGTCTGCTGCCTATGTCTCTGATGGACAGAAGCAGTCAGTAAATCACCCCATACACAAATCAAATTTGTGGATCACATTTTGGTTGCACAGCTAAGCTTATAAGGGCCCTAGTGACTGTTAGCCCAGTGTATACCTATGAACCTATGAATCTACATATCACTGGGAGGTAATGGGCATACACACTGGTGGGCACTAATCACCAGCAGGCAGTGGGCACACCAGTGGGAGGAAAGTACAGTTGTGTACACTTATCATAAATGTAGATGTTTGAGTGTATTCACTGTTGCAGTCATTACATTTGGGTAATCTGCTAACAGGTTGCCCTCAGTCGGCCTGAATATCAAAGTCTCAGGTCCTGCGTCGGTTGCTGTCTACTCTTCCATGATGTCAGGTCATCAGGGGTATAAAACATGCAGCCAACGCCATTTTATTCAGTTTTTCTAGCCCCAGATGTCAGGTGCCCCCCAAATGGGGAGCAAAAATATGTATATATAAACAACAATATATATATATATATATATATATAAATGCACTTTTGGCAACATAAACTTTACCTTCATCTAAAAGCAAATACACCACAAAGGCTTTAGAATATCGTGAAGGAAAGAGAAGTTCTAGAAGAAAAAAGGGGGGTGGCGGGTGGGTAACCCGGACTGCAACAGTGAATACACTCGAACATCTACATTTATGGTAAGTGTACACAACTGTACTATGTTCTTCATGTTTCACTGTTGCAGTCATTACATTTGGGTAGAATCTCAAAGCTATGGATGGGAGGATGGAACTAAATAGCATTAGGGGTGGCTATAAGGCCCTGCAGAACTGCAGTGGCAAAGCCTGCCCTGGACTTAGAGAAGAGAGGCAAATGATAATGCTTTGTAAAAGTATGAACAGAGCTCCAAGTAGCAGCTTCTAGAATGTCTTTGGTTGGAACTCCTCTGAGAAAGGCTGCTGCGGTAGAGGCAGCCCAGGTGGAATGTGACCTGATTCCCTTGGGCACTGGTTTACCATGATGCAAGTAGTAGAAACGAATGCAGTGGCTTATCCACTTAGAAATAGTCTGCTTTGATATAGCTTTCCCCTCTGATCCTGCAGCAAATGCCACCAGTAGTTGCTCAGACTTTCTTAGAGATTTGGTCCTGTTTAAGTAGAATCTTAGTTGTCTGTGTACGTCCAATGAATGCAGAATCTGCTCCCCCTTGTTCTGCAGATTTGGGTAAAATGTTGGCAGGTGAATAGTCTGGTTAAGAGCCACACTGGATACCACCTTAGGCATAAATGAAGGATTGGTCCTGAGGGACACCCTGTCTGGGTAAAATGTGGCCTGTAATTCTGAAACCCTTCTTGCTGAAGTGATTGCCAAAAGGAAAGCTGTTTTCCAAGATAAAAACTTTATATCCGCAGTAGCTGCTGGTTCAAATGGAGGCAGGGTGAGTTTTTCCAGCACAAAACTGAGGTCCCATGCAGGAGTTGGTGATCTTCTGGGAGGCCTTAAATTTCTGGCCCCTCTAAGATACTGTTTTAGCAGAGGATGAGAAAAGATGGGAGGCTCCGTGTTGTAATGAGCCGAGATGGCAGAGACATGGATTTTTATTGAAGTATAAAGATAGGCCCTTGTCAAGCATCTCAGTCAAGTATTGTAAAATCTGAGGAATATTTGGTTTTGCTATGTCCGTTCCTTGTGCTTGGTTCCAAGCACAGAATCTCTTCCATTTATCAGCATAAGATTTTCTAGTACTAGAACTTCTGGCTTCCAAAATGACATCCATCACAGATTTACTGAGAGGTGTTGTTTGAATAATTACATGATCAGACATGCTGCCAGGCTCAAAGTTTGGAGCTGAGTGTGCAGAATTTGATTGCTCTGCTGAGACAGTAGATGAGGTATTTGAGGCAAGTAGTGGTGGTGCTGCGGTAGCGTTGTCGCCTCACAGTTAGACGTTGCCCGTTCGATTCTCAGTTAGAGCATCTTCTGTGTGGTGACATGCGTGAACGGGTGTTCCTTCATTGAAGGCTGTGCGTTAGGCCCAGCAAGCCAGCACGTAAAACTCAACTGCCAATCATTAGCGGACCGGAGTTCCGCTGTGGCGACCCCTAACCAGAAAAAGCCGAAAGACACAAACAAACCAAGCAGGGAGTTGAGACATATTCCTTAGAATTGGGTACCAGTGCTGGCGAGGCCAGTCCGGGGCAATTAGGATCATTTTTGGTTTTTCCTGTCTGACCTTTAGCAAGACCTTGGGGAGAAGAGGCAGAGGAGGAAAGGCGTAGACTGTTAGGTTTTTCCAACTGAAGGATATGGCATCCACTTTCCATGCTTGTCTGTGATAAGTCCTTGTGCAGAATTTGTCCAGCTGATAATTTTGGGGAGAGACAAATAGATCTATGTCTGGGCTCCCCCACTTCTGTGTTATCATGCTGAAGCTGTGGATCCAGTTTCCACTCGTGAGGGTCCATAAGATTTCTGCTTAGGTCGTCTGCCAGAGTATTTTGTTTTCCTGGCAGGAACTGAGCTTGAAGATGTACTTGGTAAGTCAAGGCTGTGTCCCACAATGCCATGGCTAGTCTGCAAAGGGGGTAGGAATGTGTACCCCCCTGCTTGTTTATGTACCACATAACTGAGGTGTTGTCCATCTTTATCAACAGTTGTCCTGGATGATGTAAGTCCTTGAAGGCTGTCAGGGCATTCTGAACAGCCAGCATCTATTTCTGGTTGATATGCAGATGCATTTGTTTTGGGCTCCATATGCCCTGAATGCATCTCCCCACCAGGTGGGCCCCCAAAACATAGTCTGATGCGTCTGTAGTTAGGGTTTGGGTGGCAGGGGGTAGAGTGAATGACAGTCCCTTGTTTTGGTGACATGTCTCTGCCCACCAAATAAACTCCTGTTTTAGGCAGGGAATGAGAGGAATCATTGTTTCCAGACTGTGACAACGTTGACTCCATAAACTTTTTAATTACCATTGCAGTCTTGCATATGGAATTAGTAGAATGCAGGATGCCATGAACCCCAAAACCTGCAGAATTTGTCTTGCAGATAACTGGGGTTTTGTTGCCATCTGTTTGAAGTATACAGTCAGTTGCCTTTGTTTGTCTGGTGTAAGGTAAGCCATCTGGGCAGTTGTATTCAAGCTTGCACCCAGGAATGCAATTTTTTGAGAGGGTACCAGTTGTGATTTCTTTTCATTTACTGTGTACCCCAGGCATGTTAGAAGCCTTTTTACAAATGCCAGATGTTGAAGAAGAATGTCCTTGTTTTCTGCTTGAATGAGACAATCGTCCAAGTAAGGCTAGAGTTGTATGCTTCTTTGTCTGCAGAATGCAATTACTGGTGCCAGGCACTTTGTAAAGACCCTGGGCGCAGTAGATAAGCCAAAGGGCAGTGCAGAGAATTGGTAGTGCATAAAACCTGCCTTGAAGCGGAGGTATCTTCTGCACAATTCCCTTACTGGGATATGCAGGTATGCCTCTTTTAAGTCTAGAGTTACTAACCAAGCATTCTTGCCAAGCATGGGCAGTAGCTGTTGTAAAGTCAGCCTTTTGAATTTTGGGATGTCCAAGAACGTGTTCAAAATCGATAAGTGCAGTATTGGACGCCAGGCATTGTCTTTTCTGGGTACCAGGAACAGTCTTGAATAAAACCCTTGTCCTTTTTCCTGTTCTGGTACTGGCTGAAAAGCTCCCATACCCATGAGGGACATCACTTGTTTATGAGCCTCTGTCCATTAATTTTGTGGCAGATCTGGCCAACCGTTTGGAATTGGAAAAGTTGTTGTGTCTTTTGGCTTATTCCGGTTAGGGGTCACCATAGCAGAACTCCAGTAGTGGATTTTTACGTGCCGAGTTACTAGCCCTGATGCACAACCTTCAACGAAGGCACACCCATTCACTTATGCCTCTACACAGAAGACGCTCTAGCTGAGAATCGAATAGGACAACATCTTGCTGTGAGGTGACAACGCTACAGCAGCACCACTACCATATGGAAATGAAATCTGTACCCCTGGGACACTATGTTTAATACCCACTTGACCTGGGTAATTAACTGCCAATTTTGAGCATGAAGTGCTAATTTTCCCCCCAATGGGGCTGCCAAAAGATAAGTGCTTGGTGATGGTAGAGGGAAGTCATTGAGACTGCTTACTGTAGGATTGTGCTTTGTTTCCTCCAGATTTAGAGGTAGAGGCACCCCATTGCTTTGACCTGTAAGAACCCTATGATTGTTATCTACAGCCTTTTGAGTGCCTGGATTTGTCTTGTGAGGCTCTGTTGGACACAGGAAAGGACCAATTTTTAGTAGGCCAGTGCCTACTGAATCTGGGTGGCTGCACTTGTAAGAAATCTTTTACAGTTTGCATAGATTTAGCTTTGTCTTCCATTTTTTTTAAAACCTCTTCTGCCTTATTACCAAACAAAGTATCATGCTGTAAAGGTGCATCCAACAATTTAGCCTTAACACTATCAGGCAGATTTTGCTCCTTAACCAGGCATGCCTTCTAATCAGAGATCCAGTAACTGTGGCCCTGAAAGAGGCCTCCAAGGAATCAAAACCACATTGCAAAGTATGCTTTCCAACCTGTTCTGCTGCATGCAATAATTCCTGTAATTCTTTATTTTCCACACAATCAGAGATCAACATAATTTTCCGTTTCAATAAGCCCATAACATGCTGTTGATATTTAAGCATATGAAACTGGCAGTTTAAGGCCCTAATTACCAAGTTTGCAGACGTATAAACCTTCTTTCCCCATCTATCCAGCGCCCTGGAATCTTTATCAGAGGGGGTAGGATTTTTTGCTGTAGAGGCCTTTACACCTTTGGGACCCTGTGAGATAGTTTTACGATCAGCAGCAGGATGTTTGAATAAAAATTTGTGGGAGTCAGGAACCCTGTAATATCTATCTGGCTTACTAGGATCAGGAGGTAGGGAATCAGGAGCCAGGCTTGTTTCCGAAAACACATCATCAACAATGTCTAATACAGGAGGTATAGCCAAAGGCCTATGCTGAGGAAGAAGAAGAAAATCCCTAAGCCTCTTTTTTGATTCAGAGAAATCCTAACTCTCCCAATGAAAATGTTCCCTTAAAGTATGCAAGGTTTCTCCAAAAGAATAATCCTCAGGAGGAGATGCAGATGGAACAGATTCTTCTGCATCTGAATCCTCATAGGGTGGTATAGAAAATTCCTGATCAGAAGAGGAATCAGAAGAAATAGAAACCTGATCTGAAGATTCATAATCAGTGTCCTGCCTAGGCCTCTTAGCAGGGAGATTGGGAACCCCTGATCAAGGTAATTAGGTCCTCAGCCATTTTGATCATCTGTTTTTTAGGCATAGGGGCCTGAGCACGTGGTTCATGCATCGGTTTTTTAGACTTAGAAGTTGTTTTTGTCTTTGTTTTCAAAGCTGGCGTTGGTTTTATATAGAAATGTTGAGGCCTGAAAACACCCTCAGAAGCCGGTGCCTGCTCAGCGTCTCCGGACCCATCCGAGGGAGAGACATCCACGGGTACAATACTCTGAGAATCTCGCGGCATACCGGACTCTGCATGAGTCTCGGCAGAGGCCTGCGACTCAGAAGTAGCAGGTATCAGGGGCTGCGAAAGCACCTCACTGAGTACCGGCGAACTGGCAACTGGCTTAGGAGAAGCTTCGTCATCGGTTTTGGACCTCAACAGTCTGTATCTGTCTTTTTCTTTGCGTTTTTTGTGAACTCCAGTAGTCGGATTGCTATCCAACGACATTTCAGAGTAATTAAATCTGGATCCAAAATATTTTGAAGCAAACATATACCGACACTTAATAGTGCGTTGGTTAAATCTAGCACAAAACCGACAGCAAGGCACGTTATGATCTGGGCCTAGGCAAGGAATACAGTATAAATGGAAATCCTTATGAGGAATTTACTTCCCACAAGTAATACAATTATTAACTTTTACTGACATCGGCAAGGAGCAAGAAAAAGTTTCCCCAACGGGGTACTTAGCTTTAATTGTAGACTTCAGTTCTGAAACTCGAATGCGAAAATTTCAGAAGTTGGCCGACCGGCACTTGCGAACTGCTTCTGCTTCAGGCACCGCGCGGCAAGAAAGACTGAATAAAATGGAGTCGGCTGCATGTTTTATACCCCTGATGACCTGACATCATGGAAGAGGAGACAGCAACCGACGCAGGACCCAAGACTTTGATATTCAAGCAGACTGAGTGCAACCTGCCAGCAGATTACCCAAATGTATTGACTGCAACAATGAAACACAAAGAACATCTGGTCACTACTGGAAGATAATGGGCTCATACCACTGACAGGTTGTGGGCACACATCACTCGGGAGCAGTAGTGACCCATCACTGGAAGACACTGGGCATAAATCAAATCATTAGCAAGCAGTGGGCACACACCACTTAGAGGTAGTAAGCACACATCACCAGAAGCTAGTAAGCAACGATCTATGGCATAAAGTGAGGATAACATCACTTGGACATAATGGACATACATCTCTTTGAGGAATAAAGACTGAAAAAATACTTTTCTACAAGTAGACAATTTTCTAAAAACACTATATACATTAGTTTGTGTCTTTCTAAACCTTTTATAAAATAGCAGAAGTGCAGTGAGCAACTATTTTCTCTCTGTCCCATACTCCATACTGTAATCAGTCTGCTGCATGTTAATTTATGTGGGCATTGCAACGCAGCAAAGTTTTCAGTATTACTTACTTCTCTGTTATATAACACTGTTTGTTTAATAACTTAAAGAATGTTTAAGGTAGTGCACTCTACAATGCTGGCAGCATAAATGACACTACTTTACAGCTACAATGTATTTAAAAACAAGCATATCTTAATTCCCACAAGGTCTGTTTGCAAGGATACCTCTACTACAGACTGAAAGTGAAAACTCAGCAGTGAGGTTCTATACTTTCCAGATTCTGCAGTGATATGACCCTCAGTAGCATGTGCTTCGGAGGAGGTCAGAGGTTTACCACTTAATCTCTTTTCAAATTGGAAGACAAACAAAATGTCAGCAAACCATGAGGATTAGTCACATGTCACAACAAATCCTTGGCAGTGTTTTCACAGCTGATTCACAGGCAGCACTAACTGCGGTGGTGGTGCTGCGGTAGCATTGTCGCCTCACAGTAAGACTTTGTCCCATTCGATTCTCAGCTAGAGCGTCTTCTGTGTGGAGACATGTGTGACTGGGCGTACCTTCGTTGAAGGTTGTGCATCAGGGCTGGTAAATCGGCACGTAATAATCTACTGTCAATCATTAGCGGACCGAAGTTCTGCTGTGGTGACCCCTAACCGGGAAAAGCCGAAAGACACAACAAAATTCACAGGCAGCACTACTACAAGGGGAAAGGTGTAATTTCTGGCAAAACACAGGGTTTCCCTTAGCATCATTTTCCAGATTTAAATCACTGTTGTCCTATGGGAAAAGTGAAACACATGGACCAGGAAATCCTTTGTGCAAACTTCCAGCTACATGCAATAAGTGAGAGATTAACCTTAGCACTTCATGTCGGTAACCAGGTCTTATGCATGTAACAGTCTATTTATCCCCATCTGAATGTTCACAACTGCTATACATGATACACCTACCTTACAAATATACTGTATCAAACTTCACCTAAGGGGATGCAATCTTATGTACAACTTCTAAGTGCTCTATATACGGTACTTAGAAAAGCATTTGTAACACTGTGAGGTCCAGCCACAGATAATAAGCAAACATCTGGCTGAATCCCAGTGGTCTGCTTAGGCACAGCCACATCTACCTAATTTGCTTAAACACACTAATTAGTCATGAAAAGTCTGAGAGTGAGTAAATCACATGTTCAAAGAACACAGTGAGTACTGGGGTGTACCGTTATAATTCCTACATTTCATTCAGAGACCCAGCTTTAGTTTTCATCTGAATTGTTAAACTGTTAGTGGACAGTATGCTATACATGGAGTAATAATCTATAGTAAACCGATGCGAGTTTGAGTCCCACAGTCACCACTTCAACAACTTACAGCTTGCAGTAAATCATTTCATTTTTCAAAGCTCTGAAATTCAAAAACACTATTCTGAGCTCATATATGCCTCACTAAGCTTAAAGATAAAACAGTACAGCTGTGAAAAAGCACTCCAGAGTCACTGCATGTAAACAGTCAATACTTTAAATTACTTTGGTGGGCAAAGTACCTTCACACAGTTCAACATGCATTCATCAGACAAGCTGCGATTTATATCCAGTTTACAGAATTGTGATGTCACCCCCTTAGTTGAGCCTTGTCCATGTGGCAGAAGTGTCTTTAAACAGTTCCTACTTTTTTGTTGTCATCCTGTATCTTCTGAACTGTCTCTTCCTATGAAAATTAGCAAGCGAGTACAATAAGTCAAAGTACATGTCTTTGTAGCCCAGTCCTTCAAGCTTAACTGAATGAACAAATGAGCAAGTGATTTTAAGATAACACTAATGTTTTCTGTAGAGAAAAGGCCATTGACATCCCCATCTGTGTAGCCATATACGTGGAGTGTTTTATTTAGTTGCATTTTCACTCTGTTATTTGCTGCACAGGTCATCAGTAATATACCTTATCCAAGACAAGGCACTCAGCCAGCTCCCCTCTGAAATGTCGGAACAGAAACAATCAAGAACGAAACTGTATAAGAAGAGCAAATATCAAACATTGCTCTTCTTCTTCAATCCTCTTTTTTGCAGTGGGCAAGCCCCGGTACCCATCAGATGTATATTTACCAACTCAAAGATCACCATAACTCAGACAAAAGGGCCTATTCTGAAAAATAGTCATCTCTGGCTTAGCATATTTGTTTTTTTCAGTCTCCACACTCAAGTCTAACATTTCAAATGGTTAACCACATATCCAGGATGCAATCTTGCCTTAGGCCTGAGGTGAGTTGCTACTGACAATGTCCAGGCCTCTTTATCTTACTCTTGGCAATGAATCAAACTCTTGGACATTAATGGTACTTATTTAATAGCTCATTTAATGTGTGCTTAAATTTTAACTAAATTAGCCATCCTGGGCAATGCCCATTTTCACTGGGGTCCTCCTAGGTGTAACATAAATATGAAAACACAGTCATAGTGCATATAAAAAGACCATTATACATTTATTTCATTCTCATCAGAAGAAAAGTACAGTTTTGTACCTACCATAAATGTAGATGTTCGAGTGCTCATACAGCTGCAGTCATAACAGATGGGTTATCCTGCCGTCAGGCGGGTCCTCAGTTGGCCGAATTCCAAAGTCTAGGTCCGGCGTCGGTTGTCGTCGCTTCCGCCCTGACGTCAGTGTGGCAGGGGTATAAAAGAGGCAGCCGACACCATTTTCTTCAGTTTTTCTTGCCCCAGATGTCAGGTGCCCCCAGAAGGAAGGCAAAACATTATATTATGCAAACATGCAATGTAGATAAATCAAAAACAGTAGTTGCAAGCAAATACACCATAAAAGAATACCCCACATAGGTTGTATGATAAAGGTGTTTGTCATAAGGCCTGTCCTAAGAGGGGATGGAGGCAGGGTAACCTGGACTGCAGCTGTATGAGCACTCAAACATCTACATTTATGGTAGGTACAAAACTGTACTATGTTCATCGTGCATACAGCTGCAGTCATTACAGATGGGTAGAATCCCAAAGCTAAGTAAAGGTGGTAGGTTCTAAGTGGAACTAGGTGGGGCTAGGATGCCCTGCAGGACTGCTGTGGCAAAGCCCGCTCTAGACTTAGAGTATAGGGGAAGGTGGTAGTGCTTGGAGAAAGTGTGCACTGAACTCCAAGTAGCTGCTTCCAAAATGTCCTTGGTAGGGAACCCCTGAGGAAAGCTGTAGAGGTAGCTGTAGCCCTGGTGGAGTGGGATCTGATGTATACAGGCACAGATTTTCCATGAAATGAATAACAAAAGTGTATGCAGTGGGCTATCCATTTTGAAATTGTCTGTTTGGAAATAGCCTTTCCTTGAGCACCTGTAGCATAGGACACAAAGAGCTGCTCAGATTTCCTGAATGACTTTGTTCTGTCCAAGTAATAACGAAGTTGTCTGTGAATGTCCAAGGAATGTAGTAGTCTTTCTCCTTTGTCCTGTGGATTTGGATAAAAGGTAGGCAAATGAATAGTCTGATTCAAAGCTACACTGGATACTACCTTTGGCATGAAGGTAGGGTTGGTTCTTAAGGAAACTCTGTCCTGATGGAAAATGATGAATGGTTGCACAGCCATGAGGGCCTGTAGCTCCGAAACCCTGCATGCTGAGGTAATAGCCAGAAGGAAGGCTGTTTTCCACGACAAGTATTGTAGCTCAGTTGAAGAAGCTGGCTCAAAGGGAGGCAGGGTCAGCTTTTCCAATACGAAGTTGAGGTCCCAAGCTGGGACTGGTGGTTTCCTTGGGGGTTTTATATTTTTTGCCCCTCTGAGGAACTGCCTTAATAGAGGATGTGAGAATAAAGGAGGATCTGTATTGTATTGTGCAGAAATGGCTGAAGCGTGGATCTTGATGGAGGAGAAGGAAAGGCCACTGTTTAACATCTCAGCTAGGTACTGTAATATTTGAGGTATATTTATTACCCAAGGATTCTGGCCCTTTTCTTGATTCCAGGAACAAAAACGTTTCCATTTGGCGGAGTAGGTTTTTCTAGTAGAGGGTCTTCTGGCCTCCAAGATGACATCCTGAACCTCCTTGGAGAGGAGAGTCTGTTGGGAAATTAAGGTATTCTCCATGCAGCTAGATTTAAGGTTTTGAGCTGGCTGTGAAGGGTTTTGTAGTTGTGCTGGGACAACAGAAGAGGAACTAGAGGTAGGATCCATGGTGGTGAGTGTGACAGACTCTTTAGGAGAGGATACCAGTGCTGTCGTGGCCAGTCTGGAGCAATGAGAATCATTTTTGGCCTTTCTGCTCTGGCTTTTAATAGAACTTTGGTCAGTAGAGGAAGAGGCGGGAAGGCATAGACTGTCAATGTTGTCCAATTGAAGGAGAGTGCGTCCACTTTCCAGGCCTGTGGATGATAGGTCCTTGAACAGAATTTTTTCAACTGGTAATTTCTGTGGGTAGCAAATAGATCTATGTCTGGCTGTCCCCATGCCTGAGTTATCTTTGAGAAGACTTGAGGATGCAACTTCCATTCGTGTGGGTCTGTCATGTTTCTGCTTAAGTTGTCTGCCAGTGTGTTTTCTTTCCCTGGCAGGAATTGTGCCTGTAGTTGAATTTGTAATTCCAGAGCTGTGTTCCACAGGGTGATGGCTTGCCTGCACAGGGGATATGAATGAGTTCCCTCCTGTTTGTTTATGTACCACATGACTGTGGTGTTGTCTGTCCTTATCAATAGCTGGCCTGGATGCAGTAGGTCCTTGAAGGTCATAAGAGCATTTTGCACGGCTAGCATCTCCTTTTGGTTGATGTGTAGGTGCTTCCCTTTTTGGGACCATTTTCCCTGAATGCACTGATCTGCCATGTGTGCCCCCCAGGCGTAGTCTGAGGCATTCGTTGTGATGATTTGAGTTGCTTGAGGTAAACAGAAAGGGAGACCTGTGTTTCTTTGGCATGCTTGAGCCCACCACAAAAATTCCTTTTGAAGGCATGGAATGAGTGGTATAATTGTTTCCAAGCTGTGGCTGTGTTGACACCATAAGTTTTTTAGGTACCATTGTAGTTTCCTCATATGCAGCTTTGCACATGGTATCAGTAGGATGCAAGATGCCATGAATCCCAGAGCCTGCACGACTTTCCTTGCAGTTAGTCTGGTTAAAGCTGCCATTTTGTTGAAGTATTGAGACAGTTGCCCTTGCTTGTCTGGCATGAGGTAGGCCATCTGGGTGGTTGTATTTAAGCTGGCACCCAGGAAAATTATCTGTTGAGAAGGTATTAGTTTTGATTTCTTTTTGTTCACTGTGTATCCCAGGTAGTTTAACAGTTTTATTACAAACGCCAGATGCTGCAATAGAATGTCCTTGCTGTCCGCTTGGATCAGGCAGTCGTCCAGATATGGGTAGATTTGTATTCCTTGTAGTCTGCAGAAGGCAATTACTGATGCCAGGCATTTCGTAAACACTCTGGGCGCAGTAGATAAGCCAAAGGGCAATGCAGAGAATTGGTAATGGGTTGAACCTGCAAGAAATCTGAGGTATCTTCTGCAATCTTGTCTGATAGGGACATGCAGGTATGCCTCCTTGCGGTCCAACGTTACCAGCCAAGACTCCTTGCCCAGCATGGGAAGAAGCTGCTGTAAAGTAAGCATCTTGAATTTTGGTACCTGTAAATATGTGTTTAGGATGGATAGGTCTAAGATGGGTCTCCAATCTTTGTCCTTCCTTGGTACCAGAAATAGTCTGGAATAAAAGCCTTGACTTTGTTCTTTTGCAGGTACCTCTTGAATTGCTTTCATATCCATGACAGCGGAAATTTGTCTTTGTGCCTCTGCCCATTGATTTTGTGGCAGGTTAGGCAGGCCTCTTATTTTTGGAAGGGTGTGAAAGTGGAACCTGTAGCCTCTGTCTATAATGTCCAGAATCCATTTGTCTTTTGTAACAATGTGCCAGTTTTTTCAAAATAATGCCAGTTTTCCACCCAAAGGTGCTGCCATTATAGCTTTGTTTGGCAGGCATAGGGGGAAGTCATTGTGTCTGTTTTCTAAATGACTGTGGTCTATCTTCTCCATCCCTTGGGGTTGGTGCTTGCCACTGTCTAGCTCTATAAGATCCTTGAGGTTGTCCTCTACCCCTTGGGCGTCTGTATCTGCCCCTTTGAGGTCTGTCCATGGCTGGAAAGGCCCAATTTTTTGAAGGCCAGTTTCTGCTGAAGCGTGGAGGTTGCACCTGCAAGAAATCTTTAACTGTTTGCACAGATTTCGCTTTTTCCTCCATTTTCTTTAGTACCTCCTCAGCTTTAACACCGAACAATACATCTTTTTGAAGTGGTGCATCTAATAACTTTGCTTTGACATGATCTGGTAAGGTTTGCTCTTTGAGCCAAGCATGTCTACGTATGACAGACCCTGTGACAGCAGCTCTACATGAGGCCTCTAAAGCATCAAAACCACACTGCAAGGTATGTTTACCCACTTGCTCTGCTCCATGCAACAAATCCTGCAACTCTTTCAAATCTGGTTGTTCTGTTTGTGTCATTTTGCTTTTCAGCTGGGATAACAAAAACTGTTGGTACTTTAACATATGAAATTGACAGTTTAATGCCCTCATGGTTAAAGTGGCTGATGTATACACCTTTTCCCCCCACCTTTCTAATGCTCTGGAATCTCTCTCTGAAGGTAAAGGGTTTTTAGCAGTAGAGGCCTTTATCCCCTTGGGACTCTGTGAAATTGTTTCTGGGTCAGCAGTACGGCTTTTATAAAGGAACTGGTGGGAATCAGGAACCCGGTAATACCTGTCTGGTTTAACAGAGGCTGGGGGTAAAGAATCTGGATTAAGACTGGCTTCTGCGTACACATCATCCAAAATATCTAAAACAGGAGGGATAGCCAGGGGCCTATGCTGAGGGAGCAGATGAAATTCCCTGAGCCTTTTCTTGGAATCTGAGTAATCTTGGCCTTCCCAGTGGAAGTGCTCCCTCAATGTATGCAGGGTTTCCCCAAAAGAGTAGTCCTCAGGGGGGGAGACTGAGAGAATAGACTCCTCAGCATCAGAGTCTTCAAAAGGGGAATAGGCATAATCCTGATCCTCAGAATGGTCTGAGGTAATAGAAGCCTGGTCTGAGGAAGGGTAGTCTTCCTCCAATCTGGGTCTTTTGTCAGAGGGGGGTTGAGAACCCCGGATGAGAGTTATCAAATCCTCAGCCATTTTAAGCATCTGTTTTTTAGGCATGGGGCCTTGAGAGGAGGTCTGAGGGCCCTGTTTTTTAGTTTTGATGGTAGCTTTAGACTTAGTGAAGGCTTTAATAGAGAAGGTGGTAGGCCCGAAGACGCCTTCGGAGATGGCAGGCCTCACTAAATTTTCGATTTCCCCGCCAAGAGTGGCGTCGGTATCTGCAGTAGGAATGGAGACCGAGGAGCCTGCGACCTCGGGTACTGAAGACACCGGTCAAATAGTTTCATCGGTAGTCAGGGGCTGCGTAGGCGCCTCGCTGAGAACCGGAGAACCTGTAGTCGGCCTAAGCGTGGTCTCAGTACTCGGTGCGGACCTCGGATGTCGGTCCTAGTCTTTGCATCTTTTTCCTAAAACTGGCGTCGGGGTATCCGACGACATGATATAATTACATTTTTTGCCAAAATAATGAAGGGCGAACTCTGCCCGGCGCTTAGTGCGCTTGTTGAACCTAGCACAAAAATGGCAGGCCGAGACGTCGTGGTCTGGCACTAAGCAAGGTATACAGAAAGAGTGAAAATTCTTATGCGGTATTTGCTTCCCACAAGAAATGCAATTATTAACTTTGTCTGACATCGGTCTGAGGCAAGAAAAGTTTCCCCAACAGGGTACTTAGCTTTAAAAAAGACTTCGGCTGAAATATTGTTCGTAAATCTCAGGAGCTGGCCGACTGGCACTTGCGAACTGCTTCTGCTTCGGGCACCGCGCGGCAAGAAAGACTGAAGAAAATGGCGTTGTCTGCCTCTTTTATACCCCTGCCGCACTGACGTCAGGGAAGAAGCGACGACAACCGACACCAGACCTAGACTTTGGAATTCGGCCGACCGAGGACCCGCCTGATGGCAGGATAACCCATCTGTAATGACTGCAGCTGTATGCACGATAAACATCTATAGGATGACAAGACAAATACTAGGAACTGTTATTGATACATTAAGTAAAGACACTGCTGCTCTATGCACAAGGCACAGATATAGAAAACAAGTTCTGAACTGCTAATTATGAGGACACATTTTGAGTGGAATTGAATCTTCTTCTACTTCTTTCGGCTTTTCCCGGTTAGGGGTCACCACAGCGGATCATCTGTCCGCTCATGATTGGCAGTGGAGTTGCCAGCCCGGCACCCAACCTTCCACAGAAGGCACACACATGCACACACTCACATCTAGGGCCAATTTAGAGTGTCTAATCCACCTACTGCATGTCTTTGGGATGTGGGAGGAAACCGGAGCACCCAGAGGAAACCCACGCAACCACAGGGAGGACATGCAGACTCCACACAGAGGGCACCCCAGACGAGAATCGAACTGGAGAACCTCTTGCTGTGAGGCAGCAACGCTAACCGCTGCACCACCGTGGCTGCCTTTTGAGTGGAATTGAATCTACTGGAAGAAATAACAGTGAGTTTCAGTTACAAAAGGTGGTGATATGCTAATACTTTGCAAACATCATGGTTAGATTTTGTGCTGGATTTATCAGAGGAGGTAGCAATGAGATACATGAGGGATCGAAATGGAGGTGTAACTAATAACAGCAACTGTTTTACAGATCATGTGCCCAGACACAGAGTAGAGCAGAGGTTCAGCTGAAGAAATCTTGAGTATAAGGACCTAAAGCCCTTCTTGACTCTTTCTTACCCAATTAATCTCTTAGGATTTAATCCGGGCATAAAGTGCAACACTTCATATAAGCAAATTCTTTTCTTGTAAGACTCTACAGTGCATTTCTCTTGTCGGCTGTACCAAAGACCATGTATGGGACTAACAACACATCACAATTCACAGAATTAGACAGTGTTGAAATCTAGCTGCAAAAACTCAGTCACACTTTGCAATTAAGAATTTCTTGTCAGAAGATCAAAAACTTTTCTTCTATAACATTTCAGTGTAATATAAAAGTAGGATCTCGGAGCGGTGTACATATGATGCAGCAAATAATGACATTTAAGAAACAGACGACATATTTTACTATTGTGTGTCCTACATTTCCTGCTAGAACTCAAACTACATGGATCATTCCAATGATCCCCTGCTGCTGACTCACTTGTCCTTCTACCCAACCTCAGGAAGGAGGTGTTTTTTTCACTCCAGGAAGAAACTATCAGTAAGACTCCCACTGGTGGTTAAGGATGCTGATGTGTCAACAAGTGTTTCAGTGGTCACCTGGTGTTCATATATGCAGAATGGGATTTTTCTATGCTAGATCCTAACTCCCCAAGGCAAAAGTACATGTGAAATGGAATGCATCACGTCAGGCAAGAGCACATGTATTTCCATACCCAAACATGCTCCAGTGACAGCCACTAATGAATAAACTGTTTACAAAGTTCTTTTTTCTCTGTGGTACTATCATTTCTTCTCTGCAAAACACCACTGCCATGGTGCTAATCTCACCAACCGGGATATATTGCTAGTCCTCAGCCACTTGAATTCTCTTTCCTCTAGCCATCTGCTCTCGGGCTCCTTAGCTGCCAGTACTGTCTACGTTACGATTCATGAAGGTGGATATATTGCTTCCTTGCTAACACACCAGCTTATATTTTGCTTGACCTCTCTTTTTATTAGTGTTGCTACTAAGAAATGGCACCTACTTTAATTCTAAGACTTGTAACTGCGATCCCCAGAATTATGAAAAAATAACCATGAAAATTTAGGTGAAAATCAAAAGTTGAACATCTCTGTTTTCCTTTAAAGCTATTTTTTGAAGGGGGATATGCCACCCACCCAGCTACTACTCCCAATGTGAGGAGGCAAGCCCTCCCACATGCCTAAACTTTTATAAGATATATAAGATATACATCTTGTAGTTTATCTCACTCCTACTTCTACTCCAGACTTCAGACACTTCCTTTAGCCTTCATTTACTAATGCAGGTCTCCATTCTCACAGGAATGTATGTTGAATGAAGCTCTATAAGCCTCTACACCTGTTAATTACATCCCACTGGTAGAATTTAACACACAGAACCTTTCTTTGTTTAATGTACCCTTCCATAATAATATATCTCAGTCAAGGTCCTAGGACTTTTCTCACCGTCACGTATTAGAAGCTGTGTATTTTGGAATAATCACTGCTGCTGAGAGATTTGATTATTCAGGGTATCAGAAGCTGTGTATTTTGGAATAATCACTGCTGCTGAGAGATTTGATTATTCAGGGTATCAGAAGCTGTGTATTTTGGAATAATCACTGCTGCTGACAGATTTACCCGCAGTAGTGGTGCTGAGGTAGCGTCGTCACCTCACAGCAAGACGTTGTCCCGTTCGATTCTCAGCTAGAGCGTCTTCTGTGTGGAGGCATATGTGAATGGGCGTGCCTTTGTTGAAGGTTGTGCGTCAGGGCTGGTAACGCAGCACGTAAAAATCCACTACCAAACTTTAGCGGACCGGAGTTCCGCTGTGGCAACCCCTAACCAGGATAAGCCGAAAGACACAACAACAACTGCTGCTGACAGATTTCCTTACTTCCACATTTTCCAACAACTCTGCACTGTTAAAAACTAGAAGCAAAATGTACTTAAGTGATGATGTTGCCTGCATGAAAACTAGATCCTCCATAATACAGCACAATTTTATCAGAAGGACAAACTTTACTTAAATACATAACAGTTGGTTCACAGGTTCATACTAGGCTAGCTGCTCTTGTGAGACATTTGAGTGAGACTCTCTTTTCCCCTATACTCGGCAGTGAACCCGTGGTGTGTAGTCGCCAAACTAGGTTAACAATAACCACTCTATGAAGCCCACAGACCTTCCCTGCCTGGATCTATCTGCTGCCTAGCTGCATCAAAGATTGCCTCTCTCCATTTTGTGTGCAAATAAGGTTAACAATAACCACTCTTTGACGCCCACGGACCTAGCCTGCCTGGATCTACCTGCTGCCTAGCCCCACAGAAGACTGCCTCTCTCCATTTTGTGTGCAAATAAAGTTAACAATAACCACTCTTTGAAGCCCACAGACCTACCCTGCCTGGATCTACCTGCTGCCTAGCCCCATCGAAGACTGCCTCTCTCCATTTTGTGTGCAAATAAAGTTAACAATAACCACTCTTTGAAGCCCACAGACCTACCCTGCCTGGATCTACCTGCTGCCTAGCCCCATCAAAGATTACATCTCTGCAGTCTGTATGCAAATAAAGTATGTCCAGCTAAAAGTTACTTCTTAAACTTTTCCTTGTACTGCTGCTCCCCTGGTTGCTGCTTCTTGCATACCTCCAGGTCACTCCCTGCCATCTACTCTGCTCTCCCCCTCTCCTGCCTTTTTACAGCTGCTCTTTTCTTGTGATCCCTGTCTACTGTGCTCCCATTCCTGACAATTATACTGTTGTTTGACCCTTCTGAACTACTCTGTCCTGCTGACCTGTGCTAGCTTCTTACTCTGTCCTGATACTGCTTTCCCTACTGATTTTCAACAACATATCTGTGCCCTGCTCTACTCCCTCCTGTCTCTCCTGCTGTCAATCTTACCTGTTTTCGCTGATTGTCTTTCTTGGAGTCTCTTGGGTTCTCTGCAAGTATAGCCCCACTCTGTTCACCCTCGCTCTGCTCCCCTACACTACCTCCATTCCCACCCACATCCATAGCAATTATATTTCCATTCCCTCCCCTTCCTGCTAACTCACCCACTCACGCACCATTTTCTGCCTGTAACCAATGACACACTTCCTCTAACCACATTACACTACATCACTTCCTATACTAAACACTTACTCATCCTCACACTCCACTCCTAACACTCTCCACAAACACACAAAGATGCAACTCCTATACTGTACCTCTCCACTTATTATATTTCTTTCTACTCTAACCTCCTATCACACCAACCTTTCTCAGCCACACACATACTCTCCTACCTCATGTACCCCTAAACCTCCTCCCCCTTTCACTCCTTCATAATCTCCACATCTCTCTTCAACTTCTCCAGTAATTGCTTTCATAAGTTTACTATATTACAGATCTACCCTCTCTCTTATAAATACAAACCAAAACTACACTACCAACTTTTATTCCTACCTCCCCTTTCTTCTTCACCTAGTAATATACTTCTATCTGGCAACATCCACCCCAATCCTGGCCACACCTCCTCTCCACACAGCCATTCAACCCACACACCTTCCCCTGCCTCTTTCTCTCTCTCATCTGTCACACCCTCTTCATCCCCACTATTACCAGACTCCATCTCACAAACATCTAGCTATCTATTCCCTAAATATCCAAAGCCTCACTAACAAAAGTACTGAGCTGCACACCTGGATAGCCCATGCCTCCCCTCACATCTTAACCTTATCCAAAACTTGGCTAAAACCACACATCACAAACAATGAAATACTTCCACCTGGTTTCAATATGTACCGCTCTGACAGAATCTCCAAAAAGGGAGGTGGATTCGCCATCATTTACTCTGATGGCCTGAACCTCTCACCTATCACCATCCCTATTACAGACTTTCACCCAGTTGAACTAATAATCCTAAACTGCCATCTTAACCGTCACAAGAAATTTGTCATTGCCTCCATATACATTCCCCCTGGTAAGAATATTCCAACCCTGGAATCTATCCTATCCTGGTTCTCCTACAATATACCATATGAAACCCTCATCCTGGGCAATGTCAATATTGACTGGTCCAACATGACATGTGACTCTCCACAACTTAGTATTAACCTATAGGGTTTCCACCAACTAATAACGTCCTCCACCTGCCTGCAGAATACTTCCTCCTCCAACTCTACTACCTACTGGATACTCACTAACTCACCTAACCTTTACCATAGTCCAACTACCTTACCAAACTCCTTAAGTGACCACCTTCTTATCTCTAGCCTATGACACTCTACCCAGCTACACAAACCACACTTATACAGAGACTGTCGTAAACTATCCGAATTTAATACTGCCCATTTCAATTCAGTTCTGTCTATTATTGACTGGTCCATCCTCAAACATATCCCTCAATGAAGTGGTTCTTACATTTAACCAAATTTTCCTAGACACCATAAACTCCCTTGCCCCATCCAGGAAAATTAGAATTAAGTCTAACTTCGCCCCCTGACTAGCTAAAGACACAAGATCATTCATGCATAAACGTGATAGCATTTGGAAAGCCTGGACTAAGACCAAACAATCCTCCCCCATTACAAAAATACAAAGAACTTTGTAAGCTCATCAAAAAGCATGTCAATAAGGACAAGAAATCCTACTACAACTCTCCACAAATTAACAGCAAGTCCAATCCACGTACATTCTGGACTACCCTTAATAAAATTCTCCATCCAGGCTGCCCTTCAAACCCCTCCCCCTACCCAAATAACACCCCTCTAGAAACTGCTACCCTCCTGAATAAATACTTCATTGAGATAGTCCAGAAACTTACACCCTCTAACTCTAACACAAACAACCCTTATACCTCTCTGAACCATCATAAAAGTAACTCTACACCTTTCAACCTGTTCCTACCTCTTATATTAAATCACTTCTTCTGAAGCTTAAACCATGTTCCCACTCCTCTGACAATGCCCCAGCAACATTCCTCGAAATAGCTGCCAAATCCATAGCCTATCCAGTATCCCTGTTAATCAATAGATCTATTCAGGAACAACAGTGCCAGCCTTTTGGAAATCCTTCTTCACTATCCCACTGCACAAAGGAGGAAACTTAACTATCTCCCCCAGGAAAACCTTCTCACACCCACTCAACAGGGCTTCCGGCCTAACCACCGCACAGCTACTGCCCTACTATCTTTTACTCATACTGTCGCTGAGGCCCATGATAGCAACCAACTCATATCCTGTCTTTTCCTTGACTTGTCCAAAGCTTTCAACACTGTCTCTCACCCTATTCTTCTATCAAAACTCACCAACCTCAATTTATCAGATATCGCCCTAACCTTTTTCTCTGGCTACCTATCCCATAAGCAAAAAGCCATCCGATGGCTTTCCTTCTGCTCACCCTACCTTCCAGTCACATGCGGTGTCTCCCAAGGCTCCATCTTGGGTCCCCTCCTGTTCAACATTTTTACAAATGAGCTTCATACATCCTGCAAACAATCGTCCCTAATTCAATATGCAGATGACTCCACTCTCATCTCCACTTCCAACAACATCTCTGGCCTCCATACTCTTACCCAAGAAGCCTTTCTATCAATAGAAAAGTGGCTATCTGATAATCAACTCATCCTAAACCCCCCAAAAAATAAACTCTTACTTTTCCTTCCCCATTCTCTCTCCCACCATAAATCCACCTTTGTCATCTCATCCTCCAATAACACCAACATAAAACCAGATTCCCACACAAAGCTCCTCGGTGCCATCAAAGATGATGAACTTAACTTTAACTTACACATCCACCAAAGCATTAAAAAAAACACCAGAAGCCTGGGATGCTTTATCGCAATAGAACATTCTTAACCCCCAATGCTAGACTCTCCCTGTTTCAGGCATTTCTCCTCCCTTCCCTTCTTTATGCTGCCCCAGTCCTAACAAACATTCAGTCCACAACTCTGGCCAAACTCCAACAAACATACCCCAAAATAGTAAGATTTGTCACTAACTCTCCTTATAACTCACACCATTGCCTTGCACTCAACTATCTCCAATGGCTAAAACTCCCACAACTCCTACTATCACAATTTCAAATCATACACTCCACACTATACAAACCATCATACTGCCCTGCCCCCTCCTCCCTAGTATCCACTTATACTCCCACTCGTACCCTCCCTACCTCAAATCAGCAACTCTTAGTGATTTGCCAACCTAAGAAAACTGTCGGTAAACTACTATATAAATCCTCAGTTGCCCAAGTTGGAATAAACTTCCAACACTCATACACTCCATTACCCACCATATACACTTTAAAAAAGAACTGAGAACCCACCTTCTAAACACCAAGACTTGCACCTGTTATGACCCTACCTAACTCCACTACACTTCCTCACCCTACTCTATCCTAAATTCCTTACCTTTAACCCTCCTTTCCTTAGGAACCATACTCCACCCCCCACACCTTCCCACCTCACACATGCAGTTCAGCTCTCACACTGTACAGAAGTAGCTTTCCTAGAATACCACATCACACATACTTCTCCACCCCTTCATTAACTGTATATATTGCTTTGAAAGTTGTAGTGCAGTACATACCCTAACAAGAAAAAAAAACTCTTATTACTAGTATGTATATATCTCTGATTCGGATGTACCTTAGTTATTTTCTGTATCGTGGAATTGAATTTTTTGTATTATTTAACTGTCTGTAACTAGTGCTTTTCTCCTCGGGTCTCCACTGAAAAAGGGTTTCTCACCCAGCTGGACTGACCCAGTTAACAAATGTCAATAAATAAATATATTTTAAGCCCAAGCAACTTCCCTTTTGGTGCTTGAATTAAACTATCTCATTTGGTGTTACACTGGACTCACCCTTCCAGTCCTACAAGGTAGATGACTTCCCAATGGATACGATCATGCATTTTTTGGCATTTAGTTTCAGTCCATGATTTTGACATCAGTTATTTACTTGGGATAAACCTTCCTGCAGGATGGCCAAGTTACTTGGGGAATACAATGACGGCTGCTAGCTTGCAGCCATCAACAAAGATAGTCAGTGAGAGCCCTTTGGTATTGGTTTTTATTTCAGAGAAGCAGATGCTAAACAGGAGAGTCCCAGCACAGAGCCCTTGGGGACTCCACTAGTGACTGGTCTCTTTGTGGATGTAACTCTCCCTATTTTGATTTTCTGTGTCCTACATGTGAGCCATATGGCAATCCAATGGGTGACATAGGAGTTTATTCACAGTTTATTTAGCTTTTCTACTGTGCTTGAGTGAAGGATTGTGTCAAAAGCTTTAGCCAGACTGAGGTATGTGGTGTGTACCATTTTACCCTTATTCATTGCTTTGGTAACCTTTTAAAAAAAAAATCGACCAGGCTGAGTAAGCATGACCTGCCCTTAACAAATTCAAAGTCCAGTCTTTGGAAGTTCCCTATATCCTTATTGATTAATTCCACAATAGGTCTTTCCATAGCTGTGCATATGAGGTTGGTCAGACTTACGGGTTTATAATCACCTGGGTCTGTGGAAGGTCCTCCCTTATGCACTATATCACAGCTGTATGTTGCTGGTAATACAGTAAAAGTATAAAATTAATCTGTGAGTATAATCATGTATGAGTGTAACACATCTTGGAAACAGCTGCTAATCTGTAAACCAGCATATTGGCTTAGAACAGTTAATATTTTATCTATCAGTGGACTAATAATGTAAGAAAAACGACCTGCAATGACAGAAAAGCCAAATTAGTAAATGCATTTTCTAAGTGTTCAAGTTATGACCACACTGACTATGTCACTGCTACCTCCTGTTCAGTTTTATTGCACACTTACTGCATAGCTCATAATTTCAGTTTGCACAAGTTATAAGCTAAACACCAGTACTAACCCCCAATATGGGCAGCATGCATGCAAACTTCACCAGTCAGCAATTACCACCACATGTGTGGTGTCAGTGATAAGGAAGGGGTCTACGCAACACCACCAGAGTGGTGTTCTCTGAACTACACCCATGCCCTAATAACCTACTGTTAGTGCAAAATCCAACCCGATACACAACTGCGTGTTACTCCACTTCTTCGTACAATCACACTGCTAAACCCTGCTGTAGGAAGGATGTGTCGAGACATCTTACATTCTTAATTTCAAGTCTCAGAAGAATGCTGCAAAATATTTCTACTTTTCATCATTTTGTTTGCTTCCTGTAATTGTTTTCTACAATGTCTGAAGACATGTATGCAGCTCACAATGGGAATTACTCAGCATTGTCACTTAACAATTGCTGTTCTCTGCAATGAGGAGTGACATATTTAACATCTGTGAAGTTAAAAAAAAAATTACCTAACAAACTGCAAACCACCATTAGTCTCTATGCAGACAATACTCTTTACTAAAGGCAAACTTTCTTTTCTGTAGCCTAGAAATGCCATAAAAATGATAAAATACTACAAACTTCAAAAGCCTGTTTTACCATGCACATATAGCTCCATCTATTTTGCTCTGGCTTCAGTAAACTCACCCAAAATCCATTTCTACAGTATTATACTTTCCAGTATCATGACATAAATTTTTTTTTTATGCATCCGCTGTCCTTAATTGCTCAATGTGTTATATACAGTAGTCATCTAAGTGTTTCCATTACGACCTAATCTGACGAGACAAACTTTTCTGAACACAAAAAGCCTTAGAGGTACCCAGACCTCAGAATAATATATATATATATATATATATATATATATATAGATATACATATAAATATATATATATATATACATATATATATATATATATAAATAATAAAATGTTGTATACAAATAAGCTGGAGCCAACAAGCAAAGGCAGGCACCAGAAACAGCGCAATAAGTAGAAAATAAATACAAGTGCTGCCACCAGACCGTAGGACATAAAACTTTAATAAAACAACAAAATAAAATTAGATAAGCTCTTTTGGGTAACACACAAACCCTTCATCAGATCTAATACCATTGAAAAAGACTGTGCAATTTAAAATACTTAGAAACCAATCAGCTGCTGGAGTTCAGGGCAGGGCATTTATTACCAATTTAGATCTTCCTCCTTAATCTCTGCTCTTTTACAGCTGGTTTTAATGGAATATTCATATTCAAGCCTGGAAAAACATAGGCTTGTAGCTTAGCAATCCATTTCATCTCATTCTTTTCAGTTTTCAAGGTAATGTCACCTCCTGTAATAGTAATCCTTGTCACCTCCAGGGCCATAAATCTAAAATAATGCCCTTCCACCTCACTAACATGCTTAAAAAGTAGATTTTCAGTAGGCTTAAGCTTGATGTCACTTGCATGTTTCAAGATGCGTTCCTTAAAGCATCTATCAGTTTTACCAATATAGAAACATGTACATAAGCCACAAACTGCTGCATATACTAAGTGTGAATTTTTGACCGGTTTACATTGTGATGTTCTATGTTTTGATAGTAAACCATATATATATATATATATATATATATATAAACCATATACATATATTAAGGAGGACAGGGTAGCATGAGGGATATACATGGTAGTTTCAGGGCTTCTGCTAAGATAACCCCACTGCAAAACATGCATGTGACTGCTTTATGCTGAAATTTTTTAGATTAACTGTATTCACTGAACTGTCTCATCTTATTGGCAGTCAGTTATTACACAAAGACCGTAACAGTCAGCACCAGTATTTCATACTGCAGCTGGCGTCTTCAGCAAGTATGAACTGTAGAAAAGAAAACAAAAACAAAAAAGTTGTTATTAATGTGCACCACTTGTTTTCATAAAAAATGTTTCATTCCATCTTATGTGCCCTCAGTTTTAACCAGTTAACCTGGCCTGTTATTTTTGTCTCTTCTCTTCAGTGTAACTGCTCACTCTCTTATGGTGTGTATGGCAATAAATCAAGCAGTTCCATAGTGAACTATAATAACAGATTCCAATCAAGAAATAAGTTAAATACACCACAGCATATAATAAAATAATAATATACATGTTTTAAAGGGTGACTTTGCTCCCTAATGCATCATTGTCTCATCATTATTTAACCTCCTAGTTAGGCAGCAGCTGTGTTTTCCTTAAAAACTACATCCTGGTATAATCCAGTCCATAATCCTACTTCAAGTGCTCCATACTCAGTAAAGGCCTCAGTGAAATCAGGAGCATGCAAGGCTGGTTCTGAACACAAGATACTTTTCAGCTGATTAAATGCTTCATCAGTTTCTAAGGTATATTTTATCTAAACAGTTACCTTACATTTTGTAATATCTGTCAGATGACAGGCTATGGAATAAAAGATGGGTATGAACTCACCTGCTAGCTCTAAGAATACCGTCACTTACTGTTCGGTACTCTGTATATACCAGTTTCTGGCAGCTTCTATTTTGTCTATCTGGGGTTTAATTCCCCTCTCTCAATAAGTCCTACCTGCCTTAAAGAGTCCAGCACAGCTTATATTTGGATAAATGTGACTTTAGTATTCTGAAGAAATTACTGCATCAACAGTTGTACATCTTGTATTTGGCTTCAGAGATTATGGGAACCTGCAGTACCCCTTGGTTAAACCTAGGGCGGAAAAAAGCTTGCTTTGCTTAGCCTCTCTATGAACTCATCCATTCTGGGCATTGACTTGGTGTCCAATCTGGATATTTCATTCAGTTATCAAAAATCATAACAAAATACTATGAAGCATTCCAGCTTAGGGACCAAAACAATCAGACTCTTTCATTCACTTTGCAAGACCTTGATAACGAAGTTTAAACAATTTTGTCACTCCAAAGTTAAAAAGATGTGCCAGAGAATAAAGTACCTCTCTGCATAAATAAGAAATATATATTGCAAAACGTCAAGGTAACAGACACGGCTCAGGTACAGAGCATTTATTGAACAAAAACGTACATAAAATAGTAAGCGCTTTCACGTCCAGACTCTTGATGCTTCTTCAGACTTCTAAGAATTCTGTTCAATGCTCTGTACCTGAACAGTATCTGTTACCTCGACATTTTTTGCGATATATAACTTTTTCACGCTCTTTTTTATGAGATACTGGCATCCCATACAATTTTAGGCATACCCTCTCCCCAGCACGTTTTTCAGTATCATGGTATGTTAAGTCTGTTTCACCAGGCAGCTCAGTAAGAAGTCACACTTTGTTTCTGGATCTTTGACAATGTTTTGTCTAACTGAACAGCAGGGACACAATTTCCTTACACCACACTGTATCTATGCCAAGTCTAACTCTGACTACAGAAGCGTGAGTTTCCCTCCACGTTTTTAAAAACATTTATACACTATATCTATTCTGGTCTTCTCTTCCCATTCCCATTTGTCTTATTTTGCAGTTCACCCTATCTCTTTTCTCAAGGATCACTGACATTATTTTCACCAGGGGGAAACTAATACTAACACTTCCCCCCTATTTTAAACTACCCAAGTTTGGGCATTCTTATTGCACATCTACTGTTGCATCTGCATTGCCCTCTGCATATATTCCTTAGTTACTGGCAAATGGTATTTAATTTGTCTTGCAAATCTGTAACTCATGTTATCATACTTTTAAACGGGGTTTTCTCCTCCCCCAAGTTTCCATAGCTATGCCCTGTAAACCTTGGGATGTCTACCATACAGTAACTCCATCAGGATGAATGTTGGTGGTACCCCTCTAATAGCAAGATGGAGGAAGAGAAGTAATGTTTCTTCCTCCTGCTTGATTGCCTTTTTCTAGCCTATACTTCACAGTTTTATTGCAGTGCTCCATTAACTGATTGGTTTGAGGGCAGTACATAGAAGTTCTTAATTGTTTACTTTAAAACACTGCAACGCTGGTGCATTACCCTGGACATAAATAGGATTCCCGGTCCATGAGTATGAGTATTTTTTTTTTTGAGAATTCCTACCCTGGAGAAAATTAGCAGTAACTCTTTGATGGCCCTTTCCCTGTATACTACTTAATACAACTTAGTGGTACTCTTCATAAGTAGACTGTATTGGTAGCCATTGTTAAGAGTTTACTAATAGACCTACAAGATCCACAGTTACCCACTCAAATGGGAATTCTTCCAAGCACACAACATGGGCCATCTGTTGACATTCTGAGCAAGCTGCACAGAAGTTCTTAATGTCTTTCATTATACCAAGCCAATACAATCTAACTACAATAAAGCCTTGGTTTTGTCTACCCTAACTATACTCCCAAAATAATGCACTTTGCCAATTTATTCACACTATTATCTAAAAAGTTTTAGAACTAACAGTTTGTACAGTATGTTGTCTTCATGCAACCTGCGCAATCAGTCATTCTTCAACTCAAAAATAAGGGTATAGGATGGAGCCAGTCTTCTCATCTTGTTTCTCCTTCTTTTCTGGCTATATTTTCTCTGGCTCTGTTTTATATATTGTCTTCCCACTTTATTTTCTTAACATGTTAATTACATATCCACCTATAAATACAAGTATAGGTGTTTCTTCTGCTATTTTTCCTGTACAAAAGACAACTTATCTTAACAATTTCCTTCTACGTCTGGTTCTGGTAATGTCTTCACTTTTACAATCTGTCATTTGTGGATCTTTACGTGCCTGTTGTTACAGAGAGTCCTGTTTCCAGAGTGAAAGCTAGAACTCTCTTCAAGCTCCCTTCCTTCTTTTAGTGAAATTATCCCTATGGGTCTCTCTCTGTCTACACAGACATTCTTCACTACTTTAATGGCTTCTTAAAATGGTTTAAATCATGCACACTGGTCTTCCCTTTCAGTTTCTGTACTGATTTCTTTCACTAACTTAATAAATGGAGTTTTCTGGCAAGTCTCACTAACAGGTTTCTGATAACACTCATGTTCTTCTACCCATTCTAATCAAAGCTCAATTTCATTTTCTTTCATACTACGGGTATATTTAGGGCTGTGTATTCTTAACAGTGTGTCAGGTCACCAGTGTATCCTTAAATAAAACATCTTCATGGAAAGAACTAGATGATACAGATTCCTCAACATCAGTACTGAACCCCATTGGTGACAGGATCCTGGCTTTTTTCACTGTCCCTTTCCACTCCAAAATTAACATTCAAAACAGTATTAAGGTATGCTACCAGAACCTGAACAAGTGACAGAGCAGATCATCAATCAAAAATGTGAAATCGAAGCCCAAGATGATGTGGAAACAAGCCCCCAAAAAACACCCCTGCACTTCACTAATTAATATAATCTACCCTAAATCCAAGTGATCACGTCAGTCAAGCAAACAGCTAATTCAAAACAACTATCCACTGGAGAAACAGATAAAAAAAACAGAAGTTTCCTTCTGTACTGGGAGTTGGGGCTTTACCTTTCCATACAGAAGGGATGAAATGAAACTTGGAAAAACAGGCCAGGTATTCTTGATTTCTGACACCTACCCCTTGTTAAGTGTCAATACTAGCCTCCCTTGAACTTTTCTTTAATTTTCTTTTTTATGGGGGGGTTGGCTTTCTTGGGAGACCCCCCCCCCGTGTTTCCTGATTCATTCAGACTTCTCTATACAGACTTGACTAATTTCTTTCCTGAGTTGCCAACTGATCTAGAAGCAGGTGACAGGTAGACAAGGCCAAACATTTCCAAAATTCCATGAATGCTTTTAAATCTTCAATTCTTCTTAATAAAATCTTTCTTGTTAAACGTTACACATTGCTCATATGTCTCTTACCTATGCTGTTCCCTTAAGCGAAACAAGCTTTTTGGGTGGCAAGCTGTTGGGAGAGCTTGCTAACCACTACAGCACTAGTTGATTAGCTTTCAGTAAAAGTCATTAAGTCTTCAGAAGACATACATAAGTGCTAACCACAGCACAGATGTAAGAATAAGATTTTAATTATCTCTGCCAAGATCACAAGGCCTGGAAGCAACTGAGGAAATCAATGTGATCACTCACCTCAAACTACAAAAATGAACTGAAGGTGGTGTGGGGCACGCATGCTTGTAAAACCAAGCTTCCTGCTGACACCTAAAGTGTAATAGTACGTTTGTACCCTCAGGGATGTCCATATGCTAAAACATTTGACTGAAAGACAAATGATGACCTCAGGCTGAATCCCATTCAGTTAATAAATCAACTGCATCAATGACCCTTACAATGGCTGAAAATGGTATTTTGAGCCAACCCACCTACTTGGTTAACAAATGCAATAAATATAATCTATCAATGAACCTCTAAACTACACTGTCAACTCTCTATAACACAATTAGTTACTTGTGAAAACTTTTCTTCATTTTTTTATTGTGGTCTCTTCCCCTCTTTCTCCACATGTACAATCTTCTTTTTTAGTATGACCCTCCAGCTTTTTTCCATTTTAACTTGGTTTCATTCACCCTGAGGAAATAAATACTCTTTGCCATGGTACCACCAGCTGGATGCTATTATGCAGCAAAAGGTTTGCTACAAGCATAGAATCTGCAAAAGTTAAATCTCTTGTGTTGTTTCTCTTCTTCTCAGATGTGAAGCTCATATAACAGATGCCAGAGTAATTATCTCTCTCTCTCTCACACACACACACTCACACACACACACACACACACACACACACACACACACACACACACACACGCACACACACATATGTGCACAGACGCACGCACACACAAGTGCACACACAGGCACACACACAAATGTGCACAGACACACACACACACACACACACACACACACACACACACACACACACACACATGTGCACATACAGGCACACACACACATATGTGCACATACACACACACATATGTGTCTGCACAGACACACACACACACACACACACACACACACTCACTCTTCACACTTTTGCCAGGACACAGATGGCCACTGTTCCGCATGCCCCTCTGCAGGTAAAGGCATATGCACTGTAACTTTTAAGAACCTAGTAATTTACTTACTACTTACTTACTGGCTTGTGCCCATCACCATGTGCCCTCTACCTGGAGGGCTGGAAGATTATAGTGTCCCTGAAAATGTTTACTTACTACTTACTGGCGTGTGCCCATCACCATGTGCCCTCTACCTGGAGGGCTGGAAGATCATAGTGTCTCTGAATATGTTTACTTACTACTTACTGGCGTGTGCCCATCACCATGTGCCCTCTACCTGGAGGGCTGGAAGATTATAGTGTCCCTGAAAATGTTTACTTACTACTTACTGGCTTGTGTACATCACCATGTGCCCTCTACCTGGAGGGCTGGAAGATCAGAGTGTCTCTGAAAATGTTTACTTACTACTTACTGGCGTGTGCCCATCACCATGTGCCCTCTCCCCTGGAGGGCTGGAAGATTATAGTGTCTCTGAATATGTTTACTTACTGGCTTGTGCCTATCACCATGTGCCCTCTTACTGGAGGGTTGGAAGAATATAGTGTCTCTGAAAATGTTTACTTACTGGCTTGTGCCCATCACCATGTGCCCTCTCCCCTGGAGGGCTGAAAGATCATAGTGTCTCTGAAAATGTTTACTTACTACTTACTGGCTTGTGCCCATCACCATGTGCCCTCTCCCCTGGAGGGCTGGAAGATTATAGTGTCCCCAGAAATACTTACTCCTCCTCCTCTTTGCCTACTGCTCAGTCTTTCACTGAAGAACAGCCCATTAATGATACAAGGCTCTCCTAGCCAGTGCATTGCACATTTCTCTTCACAGATAAACGCATCTTAGTACAGAACCCAACTCACTACATTTCCTTCACTGTCAAGAGTTTGAAGAACACTGATTTAAAACAGTGCATGCTTGTCTTATTTAAACTGCAGTGTGACATACAGTCATGTAACAGACATACCAAGTAAATGAATGTGCATTGTTTCCAGATTAGATTCCCTGATAAATCTATCTGCTGTTGAGCCTATGTGTCTTCCATTTTCTTTGTCTTAGACAGAAAGGCCATTAATTAACCTGCTCCATTGAACCTTTTTGTCAATTATCTCTGTACTCCAAAGAAATCCCTGGGGGATGGGAATGATTATTAACACACAGACTAATTACTCATTTAGGACACATTTCTGTCCCACAGGAATGGGGTTTTCTGCTAAATTCAAAGTTAAATACAGTGCAGTGATAATCCATTTTTAAGTAGCTTGCTAGATCATTCACAGGATTCTCAGTCATGAATATGAATAAACAGTGAATTACAAAAGTACAGCCTTGGGTAAATTATAGTAAGAGGACAATGGAAGAGAGAAAACACTCTGTAACATCCCCAAATTGTACCACCTCGCTTTAAACTGGCACTGAAAACTCCTTGAACTACTTGCATTCGCGGTTCACGTTCCCAAG